>NW_007732091.1:6123-60601 GCF_000696425.1 Galeopterus variegatus | reverse complement strand
GGAAAATGTGGTACATCTACACAATGGAATACTACTCAGCTATAATTCAAATGAAATACTGCCATTTGCAACAGCATGGATGGACCTTGAGAGAATTATATTAAGTGAAACAAGTCAGGCACAGAAAGAGAAATATCACATGTTCTCACTTATTTGTGGGAGCTAAAAATAAATAAATAAATACACAAATAAACTTGGCGGGGGAAGAAGACACAACAATTACAATTCCTTGAAGTTGATACAACAAGCAAAAAGATACAAGGTTGTTGGGAGGGATGGGGGAGGGAGGAGGGAGGGAGGTTTCAGTAATGGACCACAATAATCAACCTCATTGTATATTGACAAAATTAAATAAAAAATTTTTTAATGGAAAAAAAAATGCAGGACCCCCCTCCAGCCCCCTAGTGATGCCCATGTCCATCGATGGAGAGGGAAAGAAGGGCTTCAGTCCCCAAAATTCCAGGGATTTGTCTGCAGAGCCCAAATCTCAGACATAGTTCCCAACCTACTCCCAAGGCCTGGATCAATCAGTGGCTCAATAAATAGCTGTGGAGTGAATGAATGAATGATTCAATCTACATGTATGTCAGGAAAAACAACTAACTGCCTTTACAGTCAGAGGTTGGTTAGAATCCCACATCTACTCCTTACAGGCTATAAAATCGTGGTCAAGACACTTTCCATTTCTGAGTCTAAGGTTTTCCCACTGTAGGGATCTCATGGGTGCTCCTGAGCTGCTGTTTAGATTTTCTAAAATAAACCCCAGCATCCATCTAGTTCTCCAGGCAGCTGTGTTTTCTAAACCCAGGGACATTCATTTCGTCAGGAGTAGGCTTTTCTTCAGACCTCAAGAAAGACTGCCTTAGAATTCCTCTCCCTCCAGCTGAACCTAGCCAGGAATCCCTCTCCCTGTCTCTGAAAAATCCCAACAGCTGCAGCCAACATCCATTATTACAAGGGGCTTCTGCTGAATTCCTGTGATGACCCCACCCTGGGACCCTCCCTATCTAGTGATCGAAGGTGTGAGGTGGCATCAGGACAGGGGTCAGTATGGAAGCTGATCATAATCTTTAAGAGTTTGGGCTTTGAAGTGAGGGTAACTTGGACTCAAAGCTGGACTCCCCCACTTGCTAGCCATGCCACTACCTCTCTGTTCTCATCTGTAAAATGGAGGTATAATGACAGTCTTTCAAGAGGCTGTGAAGTTTAGATCTAATACATAGAAGTGAGATGACCAAGAGCCACCCTCCCATAACCATGGCCTCCAGGGTTCCAGGGTAATATAAGACAGAGACCATTAGGCAAAATTTAGAGATTGGATGGGCACATGAAGAATCCTCCACACCACAGAAGTCAGGCTGTGCCTTGATCTAAACCTTCTTCAAGTGCTTCAGTCTTTAGCATCCACCAAAGAATCCCTACTTGAGAAAAATCTTGGTGCTTAGGCCCCATCAGCAGGCATGACATAGATTTTACACAACACCTGGGCCTTAAGGTTGCCACAGGAGAGGTTGCTACACAAGCCACTGGGTAACATACAGGATGATTTCAAATGGACAGCCACTTTTGATTGTTCATTATGTGTTAATTTCAATGGTGCCTTAGGAAAACTCTAATGAGCACCTTCAAACTTGTAATGTGGATATTAACACTTAGGAAGAAACTAGATACTTAACATTAAATATTTTGTTTAATGTTAACGTCAAGAAAAATATGAAGAGGTGGTGCATGGGTACCACAGCAGATTATGATAATTGTAGATGAAAGACTAATTTTCAGAAAACACGAAATCAGGCAGAAAGGGAAATGTTAGGTTTAAGCTGCAGAGTGAGTGGTGTCATCTTTATGAAGTACTGAAACGCAGGCAGGGTGGCTGACCTTGACCTAACCCTGGAGCAAATTTAGCTCCCTAATGTTAAATGGGGAGCTCAGAATATTCCCCTAATTCCTTTCCAGACATGAAATGCCCAGCACATAGTATTTGTTCAATAAATAATTGTGATGCTTATGGAGTGCTTAAGAGGAAGCTAATTGACCTAAAGGAAAGCTAGGTTCCAATCCAATCCCCCTCAACCTCAACAGCAGCTGTGTGACCCTGAGCAACTTAAGCTCTCTGAGCCTCAGTTTCCCCATTGCAGATCGGGGTTTTTATCAGTCCAGCCCTGCTTATCAAAGTTAAGGCATCATCATGAGAAGCTTGCTCCCAAACCACTTACTATGAACCTGTTCATGTGGGACTCTACCTGGCACCATATCAAGTAGTTTCAGCCAAAGAGGAACAGCATGGTGAACTTGAAACTGCACTGATGAAAGTTTATCCTCCAGTTCTGCCACCAAAAATCTGTGCAAACTTAGGCAAGGAATTTCTCCTCTAGGAGTCTCAGTTTCCCCATCAGTTAAAACGAGAGAGGGTCTCCCTTTAT
This sequence comes from Galeopterus variegatus, assembly GCF_000696425.1. Taxonomy (NCBI): domain Eukaryota; kingdom Metazoa; phylum Chordata; class Mammalia; order Dermoptera; family Cynocephalidae; genus Galeopterus; species Galeopterus variegatus. The sequence goes on along the minus strand of NW_007732091.1, from coordinate 58,178 downwards.
TCCCACAAGCTCTCATTAATAAAAGCTTGGCTTAGCCTCTTTTCTAGCCATCCAGATGTTCCTAGAATAGGCCAGTTCTGACATTGCAAAGACCAAACATGTGGATGATTGACTACATTTTCCACATTTCATTTGTCATCTAGACAGGCTTTAAGTACATGGATAATGAACTCAGAATTCCAAATGAACTCAAACAAATTCCTTTCTCTCTCTCTTTGAGGCAAGAAAGGTTTCTTTGAAGGAAATGAAGTGAACTTCATCTTTTTTCTGCTCCTGACAGAGCACCAGTGCTTGCCCAAGGCTAAGTGGCAGGAAGCCAACTTACAAGAGGGCAAAGACATGCTGAAGAGACTGTTTAATGTGGTGGTTAGACACACAGGCTTTGGAATTCCAAGAGTTCTGCGTTCTAATCCTGACTCTGCCCCTTACTGGCTTATGAGACCTTCATCTAGTGCCTTAAAATCTCAGGACTCCTCCTTTCTCATATGGATAATAATATCTCTGTCACTGAGTTATTGTGAGGATTAATTATATTAAAATATTAAATACAATTTATTACACGACTTCTCCATGGCAGCCATGAAGAAACTACTCTGTAAAGTCTGATGCTATTATTACTCCCATTTTATAGGTGAGAAAACTGAGGCACAGAAAGATTAATTAACTTGTTTTCCTTCAGTGGCAGTAAGTGATGGAGCTAGGAAGAGAAACATTATAGAAATAATAAATACAAATACATAGATGCTTACGATCTGGGAAGGAAAGATGATAAGTGCTATAGAGAGAGATGACAAGGTTTAGGAACAATGTCTCTTAGGAATGTGTCTATATAGACAGAAATTTTTGCTTCAGTGATGTGCTGGTAAATGTTTAACAACCAGCTTCCTGGGGAAAACAAACAAACAAAAAAACCCTAATTTGCAATGTTTGCCAACTTCTGTGGTGTAAATACTCCCACTGTGGCTGATTTCAAGCTATTGATCCCTGAACAAAGTGCTGGGAAAAATAATCATACAGTCAGCTCTCATACAATCACTCTCATAAGCTAGTACACCATTGGTTTGTCCCCACCAGAATTCTGATACATTTCACTTGGAAGTCCCCCTTGGCTGTTCTTCCTGGGCCATATGCCTCCACCGTGGCTACTGACCCATCACAGAATGTGCTGGTATAAATAAAATGTTTGTGAACCCCTCTGCCCAATAACCTCACTGTGGACAGCTCACTGAGGGCTGTGTTATTTGATCAATCAAAATAATGGGATGTAGGGTCAGGGAATGGGGTAACAGTGTCCTTCCTTGACCTAACTCGCCCCTTACACACAATAAAGACAACAGAATGGACAGAAAAGGAGCTATGGAAGGAAGTGGCTGGAATGTCATTAAAATTTCATGTGCTTCTGGTGCATGCAGGATGCAGTGTGGGGGCTCTGCCCAGAAAGCCCCAGAGCCAGTTTTCAAAATGAATCAAGTCCACAGCTCCTTCCCGCAAAGACTACCCCCGCCCTCAGAGCTCTTAGTGTAAAGTCTGACACATGTAGAGCCGCCTAATTAACTTGCCTATTGTCTCTTTAAAAAACCTCCTCTCCTGGCTTTCCTTCGGCAAAAAGAGCAGTGGTAATCAGACAAAGTCACATTATACCAAGAAATGTGACTGCTGAAAGAGGGCCCACACACTCCACTCCCCAGTCCAGATTTGTGCGCTGGACACGTTTTCTCTTTGTATCTCATTAATAACAAAGAAAGCATAGCCACTTGCTGACACCCCAGTGCAGCTTAGCCCACCCTGCTGAAATAGCAAAGACACCCCTCTCTGAGCTAAAGATTGGGGTTTGCCAAATCGCTTTATGCCATAAGGTCCCTTTCTGGATTCCTCCTGTCCTACCTTTCCAGAAATACCTGCAGTATCCAATTAACTAGAATGAAGAAACTGGTCACGGGGGCAAGAAGAACATTGTGGTTGTATCAGTTCAGGTCCTGTAGGAAGCAGATGCCAGGACAGTGTTAGAAGAGCAAGAGATTTGTCGTTGGTAATGTTTGTGATACTGAAAAGAAGAGAGGAAGCAGGATCAAGCAGAGAAAGCCTTCAGACTGTGACACAGGTCTGACACCTGAGAAAGAAGAAAAGGGGGCGAGGGGGTTGGGTAAGAGAAGCTTCAGATGACAGTGCCTCTCTGAAAAAGTCTTGGCCAGCCCAGCTCTCTGGAGAGCTCCAGAGCCATTATTGCCCATTAGAGGAGTCCCATGTTGGGAAGAAATGGCCGAGCCTTAGTATACTCACAGGGCTTAGTCAGTGGTTGAGGCTGTCCAGACAGTGAGTGCCTCCAGCCCCAGGGCTGCAGTGGACTGCCATCTGAGTGCACATCTTCTAGAAACATAAGCAGCTCAATTCCACATCCATCTGACTCCAGAGCCTGTGCTCTTGTGACATGACTCTGATGTGACAACGTAGGTTCTCTTTGCCCTGAAATAACTCAGGAGACTGACCTAAGTACACAGCTTAAATAATTGCAGTCTGCTATCTTTGTTTGGCCCATTTTCAATCCTCACTTAGGTTCCTGTCCATAAGCGGTCTGCCCCATATATTTACAACAGTGGGACCACCTGGTAGTGGCAGTGGTAGCAGTAGCTGGGGGTGGGATCACTTACCCATTTCAGAACATTGGGGGATATTCTGTAGCCATCAGGACTTGGAGCTAGAGAAAAGCTAGAGAAAGCTGGACAGTATTTGCAGCATCCCACCAGACTATGTGGATGGAGGCTAGACCCTCAATATTCCAACCTGAGTCTCAGGAGATAGAGAAGTAGAATGAGAAGTATTTCCCAATTATCTTAAAGCCTTGTCTTTGTGGCCCACGAAAATCTAGGAAACTTAAATAACCAGTTCTATTTTATTTTTTATTCTCGGTGTGTATGTGCAGAAATAATAACATAAATATATTAACAATGTAACCAGTTACACTGCAATATTAAGAATTGAAAGCATCATTGACCATCATCCCAAACCACTTCTTACGCCAGGAGTAGGCGTTATTAACTATTCAGTGTGATTCCTTTCATATCCCCATTTTTATGTACAACTAGTAAGTGGGAAAACATGGGACCAAACCCAGGATAATTTGTTTCCAAAGTCTTCCCATTCTACCTCTACACATTTTCTCCCACACCAAATGTAACTACTCCATGAACACGGGCTCTTACATACTTTACCAAGGAGCTTAAAGAGGTGCTTGCTGCATGTCAGACTCTGCGCAAAGTACCCCAATTCATCTTTATAGCAACTGCATGAGGGGTGGTGTTATTGGTCCCATTTTACAGATGCACAAACTGACGCTCAGAAAGATTCCGTATCTGGTCAGAGTTAGTAAGGGTCAGAGATGGGACTGGAATCTGGGTCTGCCCATGCTCTTAACATATATGGCACCTGCCTCCCAGAACACAGCTGAAATTTGCTCTCCCTCCAACAAGTGGAAACTGCATTGCTGAAATTGATTTGTTTTGCCAAAGTCCTCCAGGCACAAGCCTAGATAATATCACAGGCAAAGCCCTATGCACAGGCCAAGCTTGACACAGGCTTGTCAAGACAGCAGGCAGTAGACCTGCTGGATATGTGCAGAGAGCCAGCCCCACGGACAGAATCTTCCCTCTGAATATGATAGGCAAGCCACTAATCTAAGATGTCTGTAACACTCGATGCTCAGCCCAGAGCCAACACATTACGGTGGGTCTGGAACCAGGGGACAAGGTCATCGGATGACCAGTTTTATCCAGAGTTCTTCCTTCATTCTGGAAACTCCCAGCTCAGCCTGGCTTCATTGTACTGACAGAGGCCAATTTCAGCATTGAAGGGGGGAAGGGGAAAAAAACACACACACACACAACAGGAGCTCATGCCAAACGTTCACTAGAAAGCTAAAAATAGCTATTGCTGAGGATGGCCACACATCATGAAACACATATGCCAACATAATAGCCCTGTGTAAAATCGCCCCATGCTAGTGTCCTCCCAGTCACTCACAATTAAGCTTAAGTGATGATATATAGAACATCATTTTCTGGATGGGGGCACTCAAATTCTTTGTGGCCTGGGCACCCAGGAGGTGTTGAGAGGGCTAGGCTGGACTGAAGAGCAGCCAGAGCTTGCATCTAGAGCTGCTGACAGCCCTACTGCCATCAACCAGTGTCGACGGGGACCCATGGGGCCTACAGCACTGTCATGGGCTTTGTTGGGTTACACAAATGAAAAGAAAGCACAGCATGGTATGGTAGAGGTAGATTAGCTTCTTATTTAATCCCCACCACAATTCTGTGAAAGAGACACTCTAGTAATCACATAATTCTCAGCATATAGTGGACCCTCAATGAAAATTTATTTAGACCCAGTGCTTCCTCCCAAGTATTTACAGTGAAGTGTGCAGACAGATCAGATGAATATTTAATAATAATAATGCACAGTAATAATGCCATTGTAATGCACAGTAATTTATCTGCATAAAGATGCAGGTGGTAATAATTGACGTGTGGGAAATGATAAACCTTGAAAGGCAATGACTGGTTTCAACTGACCCAGGAAAGTTAGTTACTGGAGGGGGTAGCCCTTGTGCTGGGACTTACAAGTTAAGCAGGCAGAAGTCTGAACACCCTGCCTGGGTACAAAACAAATCCCTAGTTGGAAATATGCAGCAGGTGAAACGCAAACATGAATTAAATACAGATGTGCATAAAGTGGACAACTGAAAGTCAAGCTCAACTTTCATGGTTACTAAAATGTTTGTATGGGGGTGCAAGCAAGAGAATACCTCAGTATTTCTACCTCTGAAATGGGCGTAAATGGAATTGGATTGTGGAGTGTGACTGCAAGAAGTCTTCTAGTTCATACCTAATTTGTACATTGTCTTGAAGATGGCCAAGTGTCTCAGAGGCTTTTTGGAGATATCCAGGTATTATATCTCAATCCCTTGGATGCAGTTTTATTTTACGTCCTTAAGAGGATAACCATAGTTGGGTGGAGACAGTCCTATGCTGGAGCCTATTATATTAATCTCTTACCAACTCTGCTTTCAGTGACATAAAGTTAGTAGATTGAAATCAGCCATGGCAGGAGTATTTACACCATGGGAATTGGCAAACACTATAAATCAGGACTTTTTTCTTCCTTGGCTAGCAGATTGTTAAACGTTTATCAGCATTTACTGGCTGAGACATTCATATCAAGAAAGTATAATGAGAAATTCGGGTCATAAAATCTCAGAGGTGGGAAGGATTTTAAATCTTCTCTTACCCAATCTCAGATTTGGTACTAGAATTCTTCTCCCAGCAGAGATGGGGCCTGGTACTATCTAACAGACAATAAGATGGTTTTTCAGTGTTATACAGACTATAACATGAAATTGCATAGTAAAAAAGGTAGTTTTTAAAATTCTCTTCTGTCCCTTTCTATTATGCAAAGAAGAAAGTCTCCATTGAGTGCTAGTTCAGTCTTTAATGCCTCTCTAACACTTGTTACTCTCCCTTTTAACAAAGAGAGGGCAGGCCTTAGTCTCAGAGCTTTCTGCATGCAATTGTATCTAGCTGTAATCAAATAACATTGTTCCGTTATTGCATTTGCTTTTATAGTCACCTTCTATTTGTGTCATGCAATAATGGCTTTCTTTCTACAGTGGTGGTGTCAAGCTTTCTACCATTTTTTTAAATGAGCATATTTAAAGACAAATATTAAGTAATTAGTAATACAAGTGGGGCAGAGAAATGGCAAATATCCTGAAGGTAATTTGCAAATGACCAAAGTATGGGATCACAGATGTACCCTTGGTCAGGCAGTCTTTGCTTGAATACATCCAGTGACAGGGAAGTCGCCCCTTCTCAAGACATCTCTTCTGTTACTGTAATCAGTGAAATGTACTATTCAAATAAAAAAGGCTTATTTTATTTTCCTCTCTATTTTTAAATTAGACATATTTCCTATAATGTTCTCCTATTGGGTCAAAATCACTCAGTCCGCAGTGTTTCCAGTTTCTACTCTTGGTTCATCTTTGGCTCAAGATCCCCATTCATTGCATGGGCTTTTGAGTCTTTGTAATGAACTGAAGTCATCATGTACCTGAAGGTCTAATTCCACCCTTGGTGTATAGACATTTCTCCTATTGAAGCTATTCTCCCTGTGTTGGAGTATGTGTTTACCAGGCAAACGTGGCAGGATAATTAGTTTCTCTGCATCAAATTTCGGTTTATATTCTCCAGCTCCCTATCTGTGTCCTTTGGAAAATCAGATCCTCAGTGTGATGTCCTAATATTCAGACTCAGTGGTAGCTGATAAGTGCTGTCTGTTGTGCCTTCCTCTACACCAGGTACCAATCTGAGAGCTTCCCATGCATTTTCTCACTTATACTTACAACAGTCCTAAAGGCACCTGATATCACCACCCCATTCTAGAAGCTGGAACAGAGCCTCCAAAGTTGGTGCTTTGAGCTCATGATGAGGATTTCTCACCTCAAACCCTCAGACCTACAATGGCAAGGTAACAAAGAGAGGTGCCCACGCTATAACCAGAGACCCTTTGAGGAGGCCTCATTTTCTAAAGTCAGAGAGTGTACAATAAGTAAACACAAAGCAGATTGCCTTTCTGCAGGCACCTGCCACCTTTTCATGATCTTCCATCTTTATCACTAATGATGAGTGATGAAGGGGGGAGGGGTGGTGAGACTCTACTTGACCCTCATCCAGGCAAATTCATACCTCTCTTCTCCCTCAGCAAACATGCTTTAGCCAAAATTCTTTTTTCCTTGTCAATATTCAGTTATTAAATGTTTAAAAGTCTGTAGATGAGCTTGATAGCAGTCTGTAGTGTTTCACCATGAGGTGAAGAGATGTGTCCTCCAGCCCTTTTTGTAACATTGACCCATTCTGCAGACATTGCCTGCTGCCCTACCACATGCCGGCCAGCACTCTGGCTGCTATGGGTACAAGAAAAGTAGGATGGGCATCATTTCTGCCCTCTGCATATACCCCAGTAAGTCCTTACTAGTGTGAAGAGTGTGGCAAAGGAGGGGAAAGGGGGCCAGAGTGCCATGCAAGCACCTAACTTGTGAAGGGGTGAAAGAAAAGTGTTCCTGGCAGAGGGAATAGTGTCTATGAAGGTCCTGAGGCATGAGGCAGCAGGAGGAGCTCAAAGATGTCCAGTACGGCCCATACTTCTGAGTTGGCCCATAGTAGGCATTCCATAATGTGGAAATGAATGAATGAATAAATGAATGAGCAGAGAGTGTGATGGGGAGAAGGGGAGATAAGGACAGACACATGCACTTAGGCCAGGCCACAAAGTCTTCGAAGTCTGTTACAGGAATTTTGAACTTGGTCCTCCCTGCAAGGGGAGACCATGGAATCATTCTAAACAACCATGATGTGATCATATTTATGCTTCTCCAGAAATACCAGGCCACTGAGCTGTGACCCTCTCACCACCCTCCCATCCTGATGTCCTCAAAGTGAATATGAAGTTTTATTTCTTCCCTCTGCTCCCAGAGAGACGAGGCAGCTGAAATGCAGCAGACTTGTGGGAAGTGGCCCTCCTTTCCCATCAGTCTTTCCTCCAACAATCGAGGAGTTTTACACAAAGGGCAGCTACTCTGCACCTGCCTGTTAGCCATGTTCTTAAAGCTTGGCTTACAGGAGTGACTCTGGGTGGCAGCTGCACTAGACACTTTTCCTAAGTCAATGAAATAACTAAATTACTTACTATTGCTTTAATTTTGGTTTCTGCAAAAGCAGAGCCTGGACAAGGGACTTGGGTGCAAAGAGTTTATTTGGGAGATGATTCCAGGTAGCAAAAATGAGGGAGTGAGGAGAGTGAGACAGAGAAGGAGGAACAACCAATAAAAGATGCATCATTGAGCCTGTTACCCTTGTGGGCAAACCAGGGTGCAAACAAACCTCACAATGGAAGGCTGAAGCATTTATCCACTTGCTTCCATCCTCCATTGGTTGGGGGTTGCCCCTTTGGTGTTAACTCCCTCAAGCTTTTGGGCTGTCCCTGAATGCAGGTTCAGCAGCCGCCAAGGATATGGAGAAAGACCTGGCAGAAAGGAGAGATGCAGGTGTTTGAGGTGAGACATGTTGTGCACAGGAACTGTCCCTCACCACAGCAGCTGAAGTTGGAAGTGGGCCGAGAAGATGTAGTGTCTGCCACTAGGTAACATTTACTGGGCATTTACCATGTGCCAGATACATTAATCCACATTTTACATGCGTGGACTCATTCAACACACCCCAAAACACTGTGAGGTAAAGGTTATCATCCCCATATGCTGTATAAAGACACTGAGGCTTAGAGAAATAACTTTGCAAAGGCCACAGATATAAAAGTGGTTAGATGAGTAGATTTAAATCCAGACCTGCTTTTGCCATTATAGCATCTCTTTCTGGAAGTTCTAAAGTAGTCATCTCACTCCATTCACATTCCCCGTGTCAGAAATGAGAATCTGTACACACCCTGTAGTTCCATCCTCCAGGCCACAGATGATTGTACCAGAGGGAAACACAGTATACAAGCTACACCAGTCAGATCTCCTGATCTGGGCATTTGGACTTTGGACACTGAGAGACAGATCCAGACAGCTTCAGAGTATGGAGACGAGGGTCCAATCAATTCCAGGGCTGGCACCACCAGTTTGGGACAGCTATGCTGGGCTGTGTAGGGAGCAGAAGGAGCCAGGGCAGAGAGAGGAAGACTATAGAAGCAGGTGGGCAGAAAATAGCAGACCTGGGTGTCCATGCCCTTTTGAGAGCCCAAGAGACAGAGCAAATAACTGAGCTTTCTTGTCATTAAATTCCATGAGATTTCTTACATTTTTAAAGCTAGAGTTGGATGATTGTGTTTCTTTCTGTCCCTGCAAACCACAGATCCCTAAATAAAACAGTCTAATAAACACAAGAGCCATTCTAGAGGGCATGTTTATGAGATGAGCGAGCATTTTACAGGCAGATGAAAAGATATGGGGTGTCCATGTTTTCTCCGTAGCATCTCTGCCTGGCCGCCTTACAGAGACGGAGCAAAGATGCTGTGCAGACAAGGGAGAGTGACGGGAGAAAGGTGTCAAGCGCAGGGCTGCAGAATGCAAGATGCTTCATTAGGCGTTCGGCATCTGCTTCTTAAGAAAAGAAGAGCAGCACAGCTCAGGCTGCATCTCTACCCACAGCTTTACCTCTAATAGAAGCAGCTGGGTGATGGGTTTCTGTATCCAGCAAATCGACTTCATTTTTCGTCCCTCTGTCGACTGCAATGTAAGACAGCTCGAGAAGAAATTAATACTGGGAGCCAGTGTCAGCCCTGTGACAGCAGATCAAGGCAAAAAGACAAATTGCTCATTACAGTTCAGGGAGCCAGAGCCGGGAGAAGACAGCCGTGCCATCCCCTGTGAGCCCTGGGTGGTTCCCACCAGTGACAAACTTTGCAGGGGACCCACTCTGGCTTCTGCCTGTCTGCAAGGTTAGCATGGGCCAGGGAAGGTGGTGTAAGAGGCTGGTGGTTCTGGGGGAATAGTCCACTTAGATCTCCTCAGGGCCCCTTATTGGCGATGTTTGTAGCATTTCCCCATGTCACTGGGGTGTCACCATGTCACTGGCGTGACCAAACCTAATGCTCTGAAAAATTTGTTTCTGTGCATCACCTGTCACCTGCTCATCCTGAGTCACAGTGGCAACCCTTGGTGGCAGCAGGGCTGACAAGAAGGCAGAGGGCCCTGGAACAATGAGAAATCAAACGTGGACAAAACCTTCACTGTCTCCCCTTGCCTTGTACTCTCTATCACTCTCCTCTGATTTTTTACTTGCTTTGTGACAGCTTGTCCACTTGGCAGTCAGGGATATTGTGTTTTGTGGGTTGAGTCCCACAGAAGCATCTGACCCAGACATCAGATGGAGGCTGATATCCAGCCTGTGCTGCACTGGTTAAGTAAACCATGTGCCCTGGCACAGGGCTGCATCCATTCACAGAGAAGATTTCTTTTTCTAGTTTGCTCAAAGGTGCTGCTTGGATTAGTGAAGGTCCTGGCAACATTATAAAAATGCTCCTCAGCTTGCAATGGGATTACAATCCTGTGAATCAAACAACTTACGATATTTTCAACTCACGGTGGGTTTATCAGGATGTTAGTCCTGCAGCACACTGAATGCATATTGCCTTCATACCATCGTAAAGCCAAAAAATCATAAATCAAAAATCATAAGTCATAAGTCAAAAAATCAAAAGTCAACATCATAAGTTGGGGACCATCTGTATTTTAGAGCTATTGGCTTGTTTATGGTCTGTCTCTCCCAAGCAGAATGTAAGCTCAATGAGGGCAGAGAATGTGCTAGAAATATCCATGTGCCTCTCCAGGGCCACTTGCCACTCTTCTCCCTGCTCCTTGCCTCAGGATGACAATGAATTAATGACCTCCCTTGACTTCCAACTTCTGGTTGGATTCAGTTCATAGGAAGCACCACTAAGAGGAGAGAGAGGACAGAGTATCTGCTCCTGGTCTCCTTTCTGCCACGATGACCTCATTGGCTGTGACTCTGCCAGAGGCCTTAGCTCCTGTCACGTGGCCTTTCTCCATAGCCACCTATTAACTTCTGGTTGCTGCTTCCTTTCCTTCCCCTTCAGGCCTAAGAAGGTAAAGGCTCCAGGCTGTTGCTAGCCCCCGGGTACTGCATGATTGCTTGTAGGTTTCTTTACACCCCGCCCACCCTTAGGAAACAGTCTCTTTATTCAACCCTCCTCAAATTCCCAATTTGAGTGAGCTGTCTCCTTCCTACCCAGAGCCCAACTAAGACACGAATGTAGCTTGGTTCGTTGCTGTATCCCAGCACAGAGAAGAATGCCCAGAACAGAGCAGTCATCAGTATTTGTTGAATGAGTGAATTCTGGTCCCCAAAGAGGACAGGCCTTGGTTTTTTTTTGTTTTTTTTGGTTTTTTTTTTTCCTGTCCGGCAACGGATCGCAACCCTCAGTGTCGCGCCCCTACCGGACCAGGACCAGCAACGGGACTGCAACCCTCAGTGTTGCGCCCACACCTCGCTCAGCCAGTGAGCGGGAACCGGTCTGTATGTGGGATCTGAACCCTCGGCGGGAGCGCCGCCACACTCCCAAGCGGCGCACTGTAGCAGTGCGCCACCGGGCCGGCCCCCAGGCCTTGGTTTTTTGGTGCTCTGTCGAAGACTCATCTGCATCCTCCTTATTCAGCCCTACACAGTTCGGCTGTTGGAAACTGGTCATGAGGACTATTCCTCCTACCTCGTCATTCCGCGTTTAGCAGACCTCAAATCTCTCTCATCTCAACCACTTATTTCGGACCATAATTAGACCTTGTCTGAAAAATCTTGCTTCTGTCTTTTGCCGGGTGGGGGATAAGTGATACCCTGAGAGAAGCATCTTTTTTATTTCTTTTTGATTGCATCTTCCTTTCTTTATACCCATTCGCCAGACCCAGTGTCCTAAATTAGTACTGTTGGTGCTCACTGACCAGGAAAATTCCACTCTGAAAAAGCACAAAGCAATAATGGACACACCAGAGCTGTTTAGTCTGGGGAGCCATTGTGCAGTCACAACAAATGTGCACGTCTTCAGGGCAGCCACTTGAGGGCTGTCGGGCATAATGACCAGGTGCTGGCATTCCAGTCTTGGAGACAGTGCAGTGTTTTCCCTCCAGGATTCTGCAGAAATGACACTGTCAGAGAAAACAGTGATTTAATGGCCACACGACAGGAGCCTTGAGACTAATGGTACCCAACCCAGAAAAATGTAGGAGACAAGTGGAAGGCAATTACGACACAGTCCATGCCTGCAACTCTGTCATTACTATCTGAGCATTGCAAGGAAGCTTCTCTCCTTCGGAAGGTCAAATTTGTATAGTGCCAAGTGGTTGGGAAAGTAGAGCTGGTGCTGGGAGAAACAGGGTGGATATTTCTATGGAAAATTCTCCAGAATCATGTACAGAGCCCCCCATCCACCTCCCCTCTCTCTCCCTCCCTTTCTCTACCTCTGTCTCTCTCTCTCTCTCTCTCTCTCTCACACACACACACACACACACACACACTCCAATTCAAATGATGCATTTCTTCCACTTTCCAAACCCACTTTGCACAAAGCTTTGTTTATGCACGCTAGGAAAAGTGACATTGCTTACTTGACAAGTAGCTTTTGATTAAAAGCACTGAACTCTGCTCAAGTAATTATGCTACACACAAGAGAAACATTTGAGGGCCTGAGAAGAAGTTCCTGTCCATTCCCAGGAAGCCTGAAATAGTGGTGTTAAAGAAAAAGACCTCTGTCTTGCATGATTTAAACAAAACTTACTTCTGTGCTTCCAGTATTCGCTAGATTTTTCTATAATGAGCATGTAGGATATTTTCTGAACATTATTTCTTGTGACAAGGTCATGAGTTCATTTGTGTTGCCAAAAAAGAGAAGTGCTATACATACAAAAGCAGAAGTTTCTCCTGTCACTCCCTGTCCATCTCTCACCTCCAGAGGTAAATTATTTTATGTGTGTGGTATAGCTCCTCCCACATCCTTTTTCTGTAGGTATGGGTGTGTATGTGTGTATATATATACAGATCTTCACATGTTTTATCTGAAGGATTATTTTGTTTTTCATAAATGGATTTATACCATATGAATTTATTTTAAACTTTTTAAAACTTGAATATGTCTTGGAGATCCTTCCATGTTGGAATCAGTGCATAAAAATTTACCTTATTGTTTTCAATGGCTGCCTAGTATTCAGTAGTTACTGAATCACCATTGATTTCCCTAGTTCCCCTCTCATGCCCATTCAGGTGACTCTTAACGTCTCACTATCACATGCAATGCTATAATAAAAATACTTGCATGTGGCCTATTTGGACACATGAGCCCATATCTCTATATGGGAGAGGATAATTATACCTATTACGATAACTCTGGGCTGCAAATAAAAGAATATCCAAGTGGCTACACAATAAGGGCTTTATTTTTTTCATGTTAATGAGAAGTCTGAAGGTAGAGAAGTTCCAAAGATGGTTAATTCAACAGCTCAATGCCACCTTCATGGGCCCAGGCTCTTTCGGTGGGTTGAAAATCCCTTCCCCAGTGGTCACGTGATGCTGGAGATGGTCTAGATGACATGTGCCGACGTAGCTCTTCAGCTTTCCTTGGGTCCCCCTAGTCAGGACTGGGTTGCAAGCTCACACATACACCAGCCACTGGCAAGGGGAATAGAATGAATGTGACTGGCATGGACCAATTGTGATTCCTCCTTGTGTCTTGGAAGAAGAAAGGGAGAGGAAATGGATTTTATTGATCAAGGTAACCTCCAGAAAATCTGTACCAATTTGCAGCCTACCTGAGTATCTGAGTACCAGTTACTACACATGTTCATCCACCCTTCATAAGGTGTTTAAATTTTTGCCACTCTGATGGGCAAAGAGGGCAACTCCACAGGTACAAAGTTACAATGAGAGAAGAGGAATAAGTTCTAGAGTTCCCTTACACAGGAGAGTGACTGTAGATAACAATAATATATTGTATATTTCAAAATAGCAAAAAGAGAGGATTTTGAATGTTCTCACCACAAAGAAATGATACATTTCTAAGATGATGAACATGCCAATACCCTAATTTGATTATTACACATTGTATACATGTATTGAAACATCACACTGCACCCCATAAATACGTACAATTACTATGTGTCAATAAAAATAAATGAATAAATTTAAAAAGAGGGCATCTTATGGTTTTCTTTCACTTACCAGATTACTAAGGAGATTAAGGATCATCTATATATTAATTGTTTATATTTTCTCTTCTAAGAATTATCTATTTGGCATTATTTGCCTTATTTTCTACTTGATGGTTTGCTGTGTTTTTATTGATTTGTAAAATTTCTATTTGCCCATCCTAGAAACACATATAATCAAGAAATTTTCAAAGGTCCTTAAGAATAAAGAACACTTAAATTATCTTTATTCTTACCTAGATTCTCAAGTACTTCCAAAACAGTTCAGGGAGTAGAAACACATTCATTTCATGGAAGAGGTTATGGTGACATGCTTTCCAAACTGCGTGCTTCAGAACAAAAGTTCCTAGACAGATGTTAAAATGCAATTCGGAAATATCACATAAAATGTCTCACAATGCACAAATGGCATAGAGACCAGTTCTGTTTTGATCATGACTGCTTCCTAGCTGTGTGACATCAGGCCCATCACTTCACCTCTCTGAAGCTTGTTTCACTCATTGTAAAATAGTCCTCTTTGGGTTGTTAGGGGGTATAGCAGCTGTGTCGATGTTCTTCTGTACTCGCTGGGCTATTACCATGCTCAGGTACATCCATGGCTTCCCACAGTAGCACCTGTGGCTCTCAGTCTGTGGTCTGGGGCAGTCCAGAAGGGGCAAGAAGATAATGCCCTTGGGAGCAGCCCTCTACCAATGCAGACAAATGTTGATTTATATGGGTTGCTTTGCCTTCAGATGCAACGACTCTGAGATATGTTCTTTACCAGGTATCAACAAACTCTAGCCCACAGTCAAATCTGGCCCACCACTTATTTATGTAAATAAAGCCATGCCCATTTGTTTACATATTGTCTGTGGCTGTTTTCACTCTACAGGGCCGGAGTTATGCAACAGAAACTGTATACCCTGCAATGCCTAAACTGTTTATTGTGTGGCCCTTTCTAGACAAGCTTGCTGACCCCTACTCTGTACTATCCCCTAGTGGCCCCAGCAAGGTTGAGCCCAAGTTGCCCACAGTGGTAAACTGCTTGCTCATTAACACACCTTCCTCTCCTTAATTCACTTCCCTATGGTGCTTCCTGGAATCATCTCCCAAACACACTACTTAGGCTCATAAAACTATAATGTCCCAGTCAGGCTTGAAAAAGAAGTAGGTACAATGGAAAATGGCAGAGGATTGCAGACCATGGGGGGGTCAGAGGCCCAGAGCCAAGGCATCTCCAGGGTTAGCTGCCCCTTCCCCCCAACCCCCCATCACTTCCACAAATCTCCACCAACACACATGCACACGCACACACAGTGAGCTTGCTATTCATTTGGGGGGTGGTGTTGTCATTCATTTTGGGAGTGGTTGTTATTCTCATTACTATCAGTGCCTGGGGACTTGCCAACCACCTTAAAAGTGCACATGGAAGGTGAAGATGTCTTTTTCTCCTTTGCACAAGGAAAACGCCCTGACTCCTGTCTCATGTGTGACCACATGAAGGAGGTAGACTTTCTCCACAGGGAACCATGTCTATTTAGCCTGTAACTATGCATATGTTCATATATAAAATAAATAGGTCATCAAATGTCTCTCCTAGAGAGGGAAAGGGCTCCCAACATTCCAATAATACATACAATGCTACAATAATGCCACTCTCAAAGTTCAAAGGACAAAGCTATAGTGTCTTAAATACACTTTGCTTCTTCCTACCTCCAAACATTTGTACGAGATGCTGTCTAGAACACTCCTTTAATAAATGCACTTTTGTTATTATTTGGGTCTCGATTTAGATATCACTTCCCCAAAGAAACCTTTCCTAATCCTTCCTCCAAGTGCTCCCTGTCCCTAAGCAGGTCAGGTTCCTCAGCAACACTGTGTTTGCTGTTCTTACTACATTTATCCATTGTGGTACTTACCATAACTAAATCAGTGTTTGTTTAATGTCTTCCCCTTCCACCACCAGACAATAAGCTTCATGACGTCAGGAATCACGTCTCTCCTATTTACAGTCATAGCCCCAGTGTCTGACACTCAGTGGATGCTCAGCATATTTTTGAAAATAGATAAATTAATGAATGGATGAATGAATGGATGGATGAATGGGTGAATGGAACCCTCACAGAGTCCAGTGGCCAATCTTCCAGTGTGAGAATTCCAAGGTGGATCATGTGATGACCTCAAGGGTTCTGTGCTTCTTAAATTCTAATGTGTACACAAATCACCTAGAGATCTTGTTAAGATGCAGATTTAGCTTCAGCAGCTCTGGGGTGGGGCACAAACTCTGCATTTCTAACCAGCTCCTCTGTGATGCCAGTGTCTCTGGTTTCTACTTTGAGTAACAGGGACACAGATGATCTTAGCTGAGAATAGCAGCAGGTGAATTTATTTTTAAAGTGTTCATTCTTCTTGCCTTCATTGAAATTTTTCTTTACGAAAGTTCTAAGAGCAGCAACACCTCCAGGCAGGGCAGCCATGGCATCTGTCTTAATTTCCTTGTGTTTAACATAAGGCCAACTAATCAGACTTCCGTATATGCTCACGATCCTGTGTGATGCCATTTCTCTATTTGGATTAGGTCTTAAATACCACCAAAGCATCCAATTCTTTATGATTTTACTTTTTTTAAAATGTGAAGAAAGGATGTTAGGATGCTGAGCTGAATCAGATTCAAGAAGCATCAAAAAATGAACTGTCACCAGATGTCTCTGCAGGTAATCTCAGTTCCCTTAAGCCTCAGTGGGACCAGCCATCCTACTGTCACTGTTCATGCCAGTTGTGACTTCTTTTTCCAAGTGTGTATATGTGTGTGCGACACACACACAAAGATACACACATACATATTTACATTTACATCTACATGTGTGTATATGTATATTTGTGTGTATGTGCACACTCAAAGACACACACACACATAAATGTATATATACTTGTATGTATGTCTCTACATATATGCATGTATATATGTGCATGTATGTGTGAGTGTGTCTTGTCTTCCCTTAAATGCTGTCTACATCTGTGTGCTTTCAGGATGTATAAAAGATATTCTGAATTGTAGATTCTGAGGACATTGACACTACCATCAAATTGTTGGAATACCAGATAATGGCTCAATGCCTCAGGCATGATTATAATGTTAGAGCTTGGGCTCTATTCTCAGGCTGATCTGGATTGGAATACTACCTCCCATACTTCAAATCTGTGTGCCTTTGGGCAAGTTGCTTAACCATCCCGGGCCTCAGTTTCTGCCTCTGTACAATCACAGCAATAATAATCCTTACCTGAAAGAGTTATTGTGAACGTCAAACAGAAGAGTGTATGTAAAGTACATGCTGCAGGGTCTGGCACATAGCAAGTGTTCATAAATGAGAGCTATTGTTATCACTGTATCTACAGTCATTGTTGTTGATTCCCCTGGACAAAGCTAAGAAAATTTTGATGTGTAGGCTGAAAGGACTTTTCTGTATTAGGGTAAGTAAAGGTATGGTGTCTTTTTCTTCCTTCTGAGCCCTGGGGAAATACTCAGCCTGGGGTCGCCACCTTCTGGAAGCCTCCTGCAGTGGGGTCCTGCAGCATACCAGTGGGCTGCTTGGCACAACTCAAGATGCCTGTGCATTCTATTGCTTTGCTCTACTGTGCAATTCTGTGCACAATATTGCAAAGGGCAGAGGCCAAAACTCAAGGCAGGACCCTGGAAATACTCTGTTGTCTTTGATTACAAGACCGGTGAACCCAGGCCCTCTCAGGCATAAGTAACACAAACCATTTCAGAGACCAAGAGAGGGGAATTTATTCTAGACACAAGGGATGTTGTAAGGAAAGTAGAAAAAGTTTAGTCAGGATCTCTCACCTTACGTCTGTTAGAAATGGGCAAGATTCAGCACATTCACTAGAAACAAGTTATAAAAGTAGTGTAACTGCACATGTGTGCCCATTTACTGAGTCAGCATGATTGTTGTAATTATGTAATGCTTGGCTTGTGGCTGCTATTGTGTACTGAGAGTATGAAAGTAACTGCTCTGAACCACTGGACAGCAGAGCATGGAAGGTGGGCAGAGCACAGAGGGCCGGCAGAGCTCATGTCTGAGGTTAAAGCATGTCTGTGAGGCTCATATCTGAAGAATAAAGTATGTCTACCTTGCATAAAGCTGCCAGAATCTTCTTTCAATTACCCGACTCATGGCCTGCTTAGGAAGGGGCAGAAGGATCTGAGATTCCAGCCCAACAGATGTCCTTTGGAGTTCAGTAGAAGATATAGTGGGACTTCCCAAAGGAGTGGTCCCAGGACCTGGGATGTCATTGGTCCCCTCCCATCCCTTCATCTCTCCTCACTTTCAGTCCCTGCAAACCAGCAGACGTGGAAGAGGGTGGCTGCTCACAGAGACCCTGCTTCTCTGAGAACTGCCTTCTGCTGGACTGTGGTCAGCTTTTTTTAAGTCATGTGACACAACTCCACTAACATCATCTTGGCTGTGAGCAGAGGTGGATACTTGGCCCAAGCTGGGCCAACTAGATTCTTCCCTGAGAATCTGGATTTGAGGCCAATTAGTTTTGGCTGTTTTCTCATCTGTATAATGGTTATAATAATAGTAACATTTACCTTGTAGAATTATGGTAGAGGTGGGAGGAGAAATCGCTTGCCAAGTTCTTACCAAACACAGGGTATATAATAAGCACTCAGTAAAATATGACAATTGTTATCATTGTCATCCCTAATACCAAGCACCCGAGCAAAAGGCCTAGCACATTGTGGGGCTTGATAAATATCTATGGGATGAAAGGATGAATCAATCAGTCAAAACTGAGCTATTTTATGCTCAGTTATATCAACACATGGACCACAGGTTTGTGCAAAATTTTTCTCTGTAGAACACTGGACTTTGCCTCCTAAACAAAACCAAGTCGAACATCTCTGTCTTGGGTCTGTGTTTGTGAGGTGCTATGTAAGAGTTCTGAGGGTTACCAGGTGCTCACAATACATTTTACAGGTCATTAAATCACTGGTTAGACAAACTCAATCATACATATTCATTAAAATTAGATTTGGGCCATTTCAGGGATTGGGCTCACAGTGCAGGAAATATGGTTTAAGTATTACTTTGAAAGGGAGGAGAGAAAATGCATTTCACAATAGCATCAAAGAGCTCCCCAGTGTATTTCTCATTTTATACTTCCTGCAGTCATTCTCTCTCTTCCAAATGATTCCTTGTTATCCTTTCACTGTTCCTGAATAGTATTTATTTTGTCTGCTTCTCCACCTACACCATAATCTCAAAATGCACATCCTAGAGATTTGGTATCTGCATTAAACAGGGAGAATGTTTATATTTTTTAAATGTAGCTGCAATAAATGACTTTTGAAATGTATGTTGAGTAAACGCATACGAACATGCTTAATCAACTCGCCCTCAGAGAGCAAGCAACAGTAAAAGTTTTGCAAATGGAATTTCCTCCCAGTGGATTAGAAAAGAACCTTCAAAGTGGCACCTCATTCCCACACCTGGATAGAAGATTTCAAGAGGAGAAATATCAGAATGTAGCTTCCTGCTTTTGTGTAACATTTTCAGTGAAAAGATGCAGCAAGGAAACAAGGATTTGCTTAATTGATGACAGGTCAGATGGCTTTTTCTGGCCTAACATGGTTACAATAAAGCCATCAGACATTAACCAGCACCTTCAGGAAGAGAAAGCTCACACACACCCTTTTTGGTCATGTAAAACTGTGGCTAACAGCCTTAACATCTTTCCTTTTTTTTTTTGTCTTTTTTTGTGTCAGGCAACGGATCGCAACCCTCAGTGTCATGCCCATACCGGACTGGGACCGGCAACGGGATCGCAAACCTCGGTGCTGCGCCCGCACCTCGCTCAGCCAGTGAGCGGGAACCGGTCTGTATGTGGGATCTGAACCCTCGGCGGGAGCGCCGCCGTGCTCCCAAGCGGCGCACTGTAGCAGTGCGCCACCGGGCCAGCCCCACAGCCTTAACATCTTGAGCTTAAGCATTTTTGAGTCCCAAGATCCTGGAACAATGACAGGCCCTTAATAGTCCCCCAGAAAATATTTGTTGAACTAATAATATTCCTGCTAGATAAAAAAATGACAGATACTGTTTACCAATAGCTTGCCATGCCAGGCACTCTATGTACACTAGTCTAATTGTTACAACCACACAACAAGGTTGGTATTATTATGAGCATCTTCACCATTTTAGAGATGAGAACATTGAAGCTCAGGGAAGATAAAGGACTTGTCCAAGGTCACTCCACCAAGAAGAAGAAGACTGAGTATTTGAAACCTATGTCTACCTGACACTAAGACTTATATTCTTGCTTCTTACCTCCTCTTTAGCTTCTTAAGACAATTTCCTCTAGTTCTTTATGAAAGAAGCAGGAGATAATTTCATGGTATGAGGGATCCACATGCTTGGTACCCACCCTCCATGTGGTAGTCCATGCAGGGGTCATACTCCATGGTTCCTGAGAAGCCTGAAGAGATCTCCACCTGCTGCCAGGAATCCCCAAAAAACACAGATGCACTTGCTAATTGCTCCCAGAATGGGCAGGCTTCTGGCTGCATAGAAAACAGTAATTCTCACAGGTGACCAGAGCATGATATGTGCAACCACACGGGCACCTGGTCTCCCCAAGAGTGATTGGGAAAATTGAGTAACTTGATCCTTCATGTCCTTTTCATCCTTGCATAATTCTGCTACCTCCCAGCTGTTGCATTTCCTGTTAAAGAATACCACTTCCAGGAACTTCCAGGAAGATGGTGGACTACAGTTGCCCAGGGTGCATTCCTCCCATAGAAGAAGATTAAAACAGGCCCACCACCACCACCACCACCACAGTCGCCGGAACCATTATGTGGTCCCAGAACTACTGCCCATCACAGAGCAGCTCCCTGCAGAGCAGCAGACCTGCACGTGGTCCATTGCTGCCACCAAAGACACTCCAGACATGAGGGAGTCAGTTGCAGCCACGGGTGCTACCCCCACAAGGTGATGTCACTGCCACCACAGACATTGCAGACACAAGGGAGGCAGTTGCAGCCACTAGTGCTGCTGCCATCTCCACAAGGTAACCTCACTACTGCAAAGGAAACCACAGATGCCGGGGAGGCAGTTGCACCTGCCAACACCACTGCCACCACCGTACGGTAATCTCGCTGCCACTGCAGAGACCATAGCCATGTGGGCCAGTACCATGGACACTGCCACTAAGTGGGCAGCTGTAGCAACTACCACTGCTGCAGTTGCTTCCACCACCAGTGCCACCAGGCAGCTACCATCATTGTGTGAGCAGCCCTCCACCATTGGAGCCACTGCTGCCATGTAGATAGCCCACCAAGCCACCACCACAGCCACCACTGTCACAAGGGCAGCCACCACCACTGTGCAAGAGGACCACCAACCACTCAACTACATTGACACAAGGAGAGTCACCAGCAGAGTCCAGGGAAGGTGAAAAATAGAAGAAGCAACTGCTCTACCAGATGACTAGACATCAATGTAGAGACACTAGAAAGATGAAAACCTAAGAAAATATGACACCACCAAAAGAATACAATAATTTTCAAATACCAAACCCTTTAGAGCAGGAAATCCTTGAAATAACTAAGAAGGAATTCTCAGCAACAATCTTGAGGAAACTCACTGAGATATGAGAAGACTCAGTCAGACAACAAAATGAAATGAGAAAAAAAATCCAGGACATGAAAGATGAAATTTGCAAAGAGATTAATACCTTAAAGAATAATGTAGCAGAACTCATGGAACTGAAAGATTCACTCAATGAAATAAAAAACACAACTGAGAGCTTAAGCAGCAGGCTAGAGGAAGCAGAAGAAAGAATTTCTGATCTTGAAGACAGTCTCTTCTAATAATTCAGGTAGACAAACAAAATGAAAAATGAATTTTAAAAAAATGAAGAAAATCTAAGAGAGATAGCAGACAGCTTTAAGCACACAATCACTCAAATCATGGGTGTTCTTGAAGGAGAGGAGAAAAGAAAAGACATGGAAAACCTATTCAATGAAATAATAGCTGAAAACTTCCAAGGTACAGGGAGAGACATGGACCTTCAGATTCAGGAGGCTCAAGGAACCCCGAACAGATTCAATCCAAAAACGTCCTCCCAAAGACACATTATAATAAGCTGGCAAAACTCAAAGACAAAGGGAGAATCCTAAAAACAACAAGAGAAAAGCATCAAGTCATGTATGAGAGTCCCCAACAGACTAACAGCAGATTTCTCAACAGAAACTCTATATGCCAGAAGAGAATGAGATGATATATTCAAACTACTGAAAGAAAAAACTGCCAGCCAAGAATACTATACCCAGCAAGTCTATCCTACAGAAATGAAGGAGAAATAGTGTAATTCCCAGACAAATAAAAATCACAGAAGTTCACCACTACATGGCCAGCCCTACAAGAAATCCTCACGGGATTCCTGAACCTGGAGTCTGATAATCACTACCATGAATACACAAGAAAGAACAAAACACACTGGTAGAGCAAAAATGCAAATGAGAAAGAGAAAGAAACTGTATCTTGCCACCTCCAAAACCCCACAAACACCAAAAACAAACAATAAAAGGAAAGAAAGAAATAAAAGATATTTAAAACATCAAAATGAAAATCAATAAAATTCTAGGAGTACCTTTCAGTAACAACCCTAAATGTGAATGGCTTCAATTTTCTACTCAAAAGACACAGACTGGCTGACTGGATTAAAAAGTGAGATCCAACTATATGCTGTCTACAAGAGACTCACTTTACCTGTAAAGACACACACAGACTAAGAGTGAAGGGATGGAAAAAGAAATACCACACAAATTGAAATTTAAAAATGAGCAAGAATAGCTATTCTTATATTGGATAAAATAGACTTTAAACCAAAAACTATAAAAAGAGACAGAGAAGGTCACTATACAATGATAAAGGGATCTATCCAGCAAGAAGACATAACAATCATAGATATATAGAGATGTATATGGAGATTATATATAGATATATACATATATATGTGTGTGTGCACCCAACATCAGGGCACTCAGATATATAGAGCAGAAACTATTAGACCTAGGGAAAGAGATAGACTCAAATACGATAATAGTTGGGGACCTAAAAACCCCTCTGAACATTGGACAGATTATTAGGCAACAAATCAATAGAAAATACAGGAATTAAACCACACTTTAGACCAATTGGACTTGACAGTGTCTACCAACCACAAAATATACATTCTACCATCCAGCAACCACAAAATATACATTCTTCTCATCAGCACATGGAACATTCTCCAGGATAGACCACATGTTAAGTCACAAATCAAGTCTCAACAAAATCTAAAAAATTGAATTCATTTCAATTATCTTTTTGTGGGGTGGGAAGGGGGAGAAGGAGGGGAGGCAAGGGAGGAATTGGTAAAGGGCCATGAAAAAGACTACTCTGTATAATGTTTTAATATACTAATTATCCTGACTTGAGCATCACATATTGCTCACGGGTATTGATATCCAACTCTGTACCCCATAGATATATACAATAATTGTTTCAATAATAAAAAAATAAAATCATTTCCCTCCATGTTTCATTATATATTCCACAGAGTCATTTAGTCAACCAACAAATGTTTACTAATGATCCCTTTCAAAGACAAGTCCATCTCAGATCTCAGGAGCTCACACCTGAATAGTGGCAGATGCATAAAACAGTAACTTTAGCACATGAGCTCCGTGTTCCCAGAAGAGAGGCTTGTCCGATGTGCTGAGGGAACACAGAAAGGCACAAATAACTTGGCCAGTGGAGAGAGAATTGAAGAAAAGGGTGCTGGTGAAGGCCTCATAATGGTGGTGATATTTAAGTTGAGTCATGAAGGTTCAGTAGGAGTTTTCCAAATGGGAAAGGAGATAAAGAGCATCTCCTGCAGGAGACATAATGTGTTTCCAGGAGCCTGGCATATTTCAAAACTATTCAGAATGACTGGAGGACAGAGTGTGTGGGGGGAGAGGTGCAGCCAACAGATGCAAAACCATGCAAGGCACTGTAGAACAACCGTGAAGAACTGGGATTTTGCTTTCAGGCCCATGGGGAGCCATTGAAGGGTTTTGAATAAGAGCCTGGTAGTAAAGATTGCTTTATAGAAAGATGGTGTATTCATTTTCTAGGGCTTCATTTACAAATCATCACAAACTCAGCAGCTTAAAACAATATAAATTTATCCTGTCACAGTTCAGAAGGTCAGAAGTCCAAAACCAGGGTGTCAGCAGGGCTGGTTCCTTCTGGAGGCTCTCAGGGAGACTCTGTCCCATGCCTCTCTCCTTGCTCCTGGTGGCTCTAGCAATCTTTGGTGTTCCTCGGTGTGCAGACACATTCACTCCAATCTCTGCCTCCATCTTCATGTAGTGTCATCTTTTTTTGTGTCCTCTCTTTTTCTTACGAGGGCACCATCCATTGGATATAGGGCCCACCATAACCCACTATGACCTTATCTTAACTTCTTACATCTGCAAAGAGACTACTTCCAAATAAGGTCGCATTCTGAGGTTCCAGATGGATGTGAATTTTGGGAGGATACCATTCAGCCCACTACAGATTGTGTAGAGGCAAAGGTGTCAGGAGACCAGCCAGGAAGCCAGCCCCACAGAGAGGGACACTGGAAGAGGAACCCAGTATCATACCAGGGACTTCCGTGTAGATCTTTTTCCAAGTAGAAAGGTGGATAATAACACAGTGAGTCCCATTGGAAGGGACCTTAAAGATCAAATTGTTCACTTTTCCTCTATTTACTGATAAAAGTGGCCATGGATACAATTAAGTGGTAGTACCAGTATTTTATTACCAGATAGCCTCAAGGATCACTTTATAATCTTAAGATTGTTTAATGCATAGTGGCTCTTTTAGAAAGGGTTAGTTTAGGCAAGGCCTTCAAGAGCTGAGGAGCTTATTGTCAGAGCTTCTAATTGTCTTAATAGCCAACATTTATTAAGCGCACACTAAATGCCATGTACTACGTGAGGTGCCTTGAATTCATTAGCTCTAATTCTCACAACATCTCTAAAAAGAAAGCAATAATATGAATGCCTCCATTTTACAGATGAGGAAATTGAGGCTTAGTAAGGTTATAACTTGCCCAGAGTCAGACAGTGATAAAGCTGAACTGAAATCCAGAGCCATGTGATGCCAAACAAAGTTTCTCAGACAAATAAGTAAAAAAACTCTATTAAGAAAAATATGTAAGATGAAGGGCAATGAGGTATAAATATTTGATGAATTTGAATGGCTCCAATTTATCTTGCTCCCAAAGAAGGAGTCTCCACATCCCTCGCTTGGGATTCAGAACCAGTTCTGGAAGCCTGGATGATAAATTGGGGTCATCCCCCAAGTCCATGGGGGGCTCAAAAGGAGATTCACGCAGGACCCAGACAGGCACCCTCCTGTTGAATGAGGAACCTGGGATCCAACTTAATTAATCCCCTTCTCTCTGCCAACATTTCCCTTGCCTTCCCGTCTGTTCAAGAGAAGCCCTTTTCTCCCTGAGGATTCAGGGACCTTTTCAGTTCCAGCTCATTCAAATAAAGTTCCTTCGAACAAGTGGCCAACTTCTTTTTACCCTTTGAGCTTGACACGAGGAGCCAGCTGTTGAATTGAGAAACTCTGCCAGCAGAACCTGTCATGCCCAGACTTCATCTGGTGTCTGCTTGGGTTGTTGGGGTTTTTTCTTTTTTCTTTTTTAATACTTGTAGGATTTTTTTTCTTTTAATTATAATTATACTTCAAAGGGAATCTGGAATTTGCAGAGCCATAGATCAAAGCCTCAAGAGGGGCCATGTTTTCCCTAACAGCCCTCAAAAGGACTTCAAAGACACAGGGGGAAGGGCAGATGGAGGTGACAGCATCAGCCTGACTGACATCTGCCTTCTGCATCCCACCCTGTGCCCATCTGCCTTTGCCCATGATGGCTGCCACTGGGCATCCTACTCAGCTAACTGGTCCCTTCAGTGTGGTCAGAGTAGGAGGTTATCTATGGGGTGTAATTGAGGGTGAACCAGCACAGTTCCCCCCTAAAACATGCCCCCAACATATTAAAACCTGGTACCTGCCTGAAATTACACCATTTGCCAAGCACCCCTTTGTGTTAAGAATTGCCCACTCTACACATTCCGTTTTCAAGGTGAAAATGCTACTAGGCTGAACGATACCTTGTGTCACTCCCACCTTAGTATAAATGAGCCGACAGGTTGGTTTTCATAGGTCAGAGCAGCATGGGGATATTTGGCACTTGGGAGGAGAAGATAATTAAAGGGGAAGAGTAAATATTTAGACATCACTAGAGAAGGAAAGAAAAGAAGGAAACCAAAAGTTATTAAGCATCGACTGTGCAAGTCTTTTACATAGGTGATATTATTTCTAATTTCATAACAACCATCTAAGGATGGCATTATCATCTACATTTTATAGTCAGCTCATCAACATCCCTCCCAGCTGGATTGTCTAACCCAGTGGTTCTCAGACTTTAGCAGGTGTAGGAATCCCCAGGAAACCCTGATAGAGAAGATTCCTGGGCCCCACCCCAGAGGTTCTGATTCACCTAGTCTTATATGTGGCCAGTGAATTTGCAGGTATAAGAAGATCCCAAGTGATGCTGATGGTGCTGGTCCACGGGCCACAGTTTGAGCAGCACTGGTCTGGTCCAGTCATGGCAATCTATTCACTTAGCCGATGACTGCTTCAAGTGATGAGCAAGCCTGGACCCGTCTGGGCCGATGAGAAAAGAGAGACTTGCCAGGGGCTTCTAGAAAAGACGGCTTGACGCTGATTGCTACCAGAAGCCATTTTACAACCATGAGGGGAAGGTGTCTAAGGATGAAACTGATTCTGTGGACAATTGACTGCACAGCTCAGTGACATGACAGACCTAAGACAACCCTGAAGCCCTGAATCCTACCCTCGGCTCCCTCTAAATGTGAAGTGATAAATTCCCTTATGTTTAAGCAAGGGTGAGTGGAGTTTCCTGTTGCTTTCAGTCCGAAGCACCTTAACAGACATTGTTGCCATTCTCAGATGAAGAAAGAGAGGGTTGGTCCAAGGCCCAAGGTCACATAGCTGGTAACTAGGTCTGTGTGATGCCAAATGTCTTTCCAGTTTGCCACACCACCTGAGTGGCTTTCTCTCCCAATACCTGATGCAACTCTCCATCTACTTTGGCCCAAGTATTTAGAGCGAAATCCACCTAATCTCCTATCACCAAGCAGTTAAGGATTCTATCAATCCATTCATTCACCCGTCCATCAATCCTTCATCTATCTATCCATCCATCCGCCTATCCTTCCTGCCCTTCATTAAGCAATTATCCAGTGCTTGCTGCAGGTCAAACCCTGTGCTCAATGCTGGGGATCCACTGAAGGACAAGATGTAGTCTTAGTCCTGAAGGAGCTCAAATCTAGAGGAAAAGACAGCCCCCAAATCTCAACATCTCCTTTTATATTCCCAAGACTTAGGCATTGAGATCAAGTCCACTGATGCCCAGATATCCAGTTCTGGTGGAGTTCTAGGATGTTGGCCAATAATAAAAGCCCTGAGTCTTTTATTTGACTCAGATGGATTTGCACACCTTTGGAAGGTTGAATTTTTTTTTTAACATCAGTAAAGCAATTCAAGATCTTCAGTAATGGTTATTATATAAATATTCAACCACCACATTCTCTGTTTATAGAGTGTCAAAGTGCACAGCACATTATAAAACTTCTAATTAATCCTTGTAACACTCCGGTGTCACGAGCAAAGGGCGGATAATAACCCTATTTTACCGATGGGAACAATGGCTACTATAATTCAGTGACCAGCCTGTGGTCATGTGGAAGATCAGCTGCATTTTACACCTTTATTAACAGCACAGCTTATTAATTACAACAATTACATTAACAACTAGCATTTATCGAGATCCCCCATAAAATCTGCTCTGTCTTGAGAACTTACACACATATCAGCCCCTTGAATCTCCATCATAACCCTGTGAAGTAGGCTCTGTGGTTGTCCTTACCTAGCACACAAGGAAACTGAAGCTCAGAGAGGTATCATATCTACCAAAGACCTTGGCCAGTGAACTCAGGTCTACATAACTCCAAACCTCATTCCCTTCCCTTGGACTTACTGTACCTGTTGGGTGGCATGTTGGGAAGTAAGAATCTGTATATTCTTGTCCTGAGTCTTCCACTGCTTTGCTGTGTGACCTTAGGGAAATTCTGTAGCTTCTCTGAGTCTTGGATTGCTCATCTGCTGGTGAAGCAGGGAGAATGCAGAGTTTGGAGCCAAAGTGCAGTTTAATCAAACCCCACCTCTGTCCCTTACTAGTAATGTAACTCTGGAAATTAACCTCTCTGTACCTCTGTTTCTTAATCTGTAAAATGGAGATAATAATAGTCCTACCCCACAAAATATATTGCAAGGGCGAATTGAGTTAATATGTACAAAACTGTGAGTAGCACTTAGTAAGTACTTAGTAAGACACGTAGTAAATAAATGGCAGCTGGTTTTAGTGTATCTGTCATGTGATGGAGGGCTTGTGCTGCGTAATCTCTCTCTCAACTCTGATGATCACTGAAATCTCCCATGGAGTTTGGTTTAGCCACAGGAAAATAGTGTAACTCTCCTGGGATATAGTTTGGGGTCATTCAGACAAAATACATGCAATGTGCTAACAAAATCGTGGTCAAGATCCTTCTAGTTGCAAACAATAGAAAACTCCAAAGTGGCCTAAGCAAAAGTGAAAATTAATTGTCTAAGGTTGACAAAAAGTTCATAGGTAAACCTAGCTTCAGTAAAACTTAGGTCAAAGTGTTCAAAAATATTTGGATACATATTCTCCTTTCTCCTGTGTTGCCTTCATTCTCAGATAGGCTTTTCCAAAATGGTGGCCACCAAGAGCTCTAGGCTGGCATTCTTCCATGCAAGCAACCCCCGGTGGAAAAAGGATTTTCTCTTTCCCAGTAGCTGCAGCAAACATCCTGGGACTGAACACCATTGTCCTTCTTTGGGACTCAGGCTCATAAAAGAACCAAGCCCTGACTCTGTCTTGGGAGGTGGAATATTCTGATTGGCCAGGCCTGTGTCGTGTGCCCACCTCTGAAGCCACATGGATTGAAGTTGGGAGAGGAGGGCTCCCCTGGGAGTTAACTGCCAGGTCTGTGCCTAGGGGAAACTACTGCAGTCTAGCTGCTAGTCAGCATATTTCCTGGGATTGGGGTCCAAAAGCATAACTTTGGTTCTAATCACCTACCTGCCCATTGGTGTCCCACCCTAATCACGGTGACCCAGGTGGGATCCCAGCAGCAACATCACTGAAACCCCTCAGCACAATCTTCCCCTTTTGCCCTCAGCGTAAAATCCTAACTTTGTTGTCCTCTTGATGATGAGTCCCTTCCTGCCTCTCCTTCTTATTCCTCTCCACTCCCCCCACCACTGACAACCCCACATGTATGCTCCAGTTGGACTGAATAATCTTCAGTATCAAGTTCTCACTCATTTCCAGACCTTTGCACATGCCGTTCCCTCTTTCTGGAACACCATCCTCCTTCCTTTTCAAAAAAAAATTTTGTAATGAAAATTGAAAGGCTATCCATATTCATGGTATACAATGTGATGTCTTGATTTATATGTACACATATGCATATATTGTGCAATGATTAAATCAAGCTTATTAACATGTCCACCTCACATGCTTATCATTCTTAGTCTTTTAGGACTGTTCAGACGTACAAGTCGCTTTCTTTGTGTGTCACTGCTCCTCTACCCTTGCTGGGTCAGATGTGCCCACATGCTCCTAACCCACTCACTCCCACCACAGCCTATATTACATGGTGCTGTAATTGTCTGCTTAGTTTTCTGTCTACCCTCCACAAGAGTCTGAGAGGGAGCTTTGGGGAGGGTGTGTGTGTCCGTAGCTCTGTGCGGGAACCCTAAGAGGGGCTCAGGAAGTCCTCTTTGAATGAAAGAATATCCAATATGCCCTGGATAGTGAGGATGATTCATTGACAAGCTCATGAGACAGGAGAGCAAAGACCAAGGCACCGAGAGTGAGAGGGACTCAAGAAAGCCCTTGTCAATTGTCAGGAGTCCCCAGGAGTGATGGAGACAGCTCGGTCTGCTCAAGGTTAGGCAAATGTAACGCTCTCGAATCTCAGCTCTAGATAAGATCTTAACCCAGCACAAACACCATGATAGATCTAGAAGCTGTACCCAGCAGGGTCCCTTGGAGACAAATATCCTTGCCATCTTCTCCCCAAAGGCACGTCTGATATGGTTTTGAAGAAATCATTGCAGTTCCCACAAAAAGCTTGTGCCCTGCAATCAAACATGCTCTCTCACCTACCTTTACAGCGTTTGTTCACCTCCTTCTAATTTGCATGATGAACCTGCTTCTGTCCCTGATTAGGCCCAGGAAAGCGTGAAAATGAGCATTTGGCACCATCAAGGGCACTCACACTCTCACCTCTTTGGGGAAGGCTCTCCTCAGATCAGGCTTTCACATTTGGAAGTAATAAGCGAGTCCAGCTCATTTTTCCACTGCAGGTTGCAAGCCATGGTCTTCTCCTGTCTCCACTCACCCCCAGGAATCATGTTTGCTAACTATGGAAAGGAAGGTGTCTGCCTCTTCAAACAAGTCTGAACCCCAATTAGTTTCTCAGCAACTTGATTCTCATTGGTGGCGGCTGTGGTTTCTCAACTAGCGTTGTTATTGATTTGGTCAGAAGTAATTAAGGAGATAATTCTTACTCAATTACATTTCCTTGAATTTCCTGAGGTTGCTAACTCTGCTCCCCAGCTGTATTTTCTTTTCCAAATTAATTTTGTCTTGACTTTGAAATGAGCATGGATATTACGGGGCTTATTGTACTTACTGATTTTTCACAGGAACAAAGTGGGGCCCTGTATTTTAATTCCAACTAGGGCTCTCAAACTCTTTTGAGTTTTAGAAAATTCATGTAAAACTTACACAAGTTTTTAAAGAAACCAAAGAACTATCTCCCAGGGCAACCATTTTTTGCTATTTCTTCCAATGATCCATATCTCTAAATTATTTAAGTTTTACCTGTATTTTACCTGTATTTCAGCTTATACATTTAAGACTTTAATGACTTTCTGCTATGAAAGATGAGGACTCAGCCCCCCTAAGCCTCTATGCCACCACCCCCATGTCCCCCCACCCCAAATAGCTTACCTTTAGTTCCCCTACTGGTTAGTTCTGTAACTTTAAAAAATATATTGCACTTGAAGTACTTGCCCCATTTACCATAGAGAGTATCTTCGACTCCCTACTTTGTAGAAAAAGAGATGAGCTCTTCATCAGCTCCGTTGTCTTTTACTATTACTTTTACATTGTCAAGGTTGACAGCATTCACATTCTGTTCCCATGAATAATTCAGTTTTCCATGCTTTGTCTCCAAGTTGAGTCTAAAAGTTGAAAATCAACAGATGCTGCGATTTTGTTTTCACCCAGTCATCCACTCACTCAACACATCCCTGCCAAGGAATCACTCTTTGTCTAGCACTGTGCCCAAGACCAAAGATGCGGTATGACAAGGTCACACTCCCAGCAAACACTGCAAAGATAGAATCCACAGGAGGAGAGAGAGAAAACACATGATTTACCACATAAGAAGAATAGCTGTTTAAATCAGCAGTTTTGAATGTTATGTTTAAAATATGAATACAAAACATACTAAAGAGATAAGCTAAATATGAATAAGTATTCATATGAATACAAAACATACTAAAGAAATAATAGAAAAAAGGTTTTAAATTGGAGCCCCTTGGTTTTCTTTTTACTTTGTGAATATAAGCAGAGTCTCAATGCTTGGACCTCAGCCCACTTGCCATTCCCATTGGGCCTCAGGCTGAAGCCAGAGCACTAGAGCATGCAACATGCTAGGGATTATGTTCTTCCTCTGGGACTGAGAGATGGTCAGAGGCATCATAGTTGCAGGCTGGTTTCAGTTTGTAAAGCTCCTTCATCAATGGTGAGTCTGCAGCATTCAGTGTCCAGAACATACTGGCTGGCAATATCACTTTAAGAACAGCTGGGAACACACATTTGCTCATCATGAGAGGTGCCAGACCAGTCACCATGATGCCAGCAGGTCCAGCACAGAGCACCAAGAGGACCTCTGAGGCCATGGAGGGGGATATGCCAACTGCCCTTGGCCTGAATGTCCCTTCCAGGTGGGCTGTGTGAGTGAAGCATGACAGTACTAGAAGCCAGACGGCCAAGTACACAGGGAAAATTAAAATTATAAGATGCGGTGTCTATCCAAATACACATACCTGCATGCCTACCAGCTAAGAACACCACAGATGGTTCTTCAACCTACTTACCTTGCAAGCAACCTAGTAGTTTACTTAACAATCACCACTGGGTCCATTTGCCTGACTCTGTGGCTTTGCCCAGTCACTCTGCCCCTCCATGCCTTGGTGATGACTTTTTTAAACCTGTAAAATGGTCATTTAAGAAATTGTATTTCTTATGACTCTTGCCCAAAGTAACAGCAAATGAAAGAGCTAAGATTTGAACCCAAGTCTTTCTGATTCTAAAGTCTATGCTTTTCATGATCTACTGTCTCCTGTGGGAGGTCAGTTATGGAGTGATCCTGTTTGCAACCAAGTCATGTCCAGGCCATTCACACCCTGCAATGGGCCAGTATGTTTTCCTTGCCAATAGATGAGGCAGATATGCTCAAAGAAGTTTTATCAATCCTGTGACTAGGCCCTAAAGAGAAACTAAATGGGTTTGTGTAACCCAAGTTGTTTTCCTTTGGGTAACTTATTCCTCTATGGCTTTCTTTTATTTATATATTGCCATGTAACAAATTGCTCAAAAACTTAGCAGCTTAGGACAGCAAACATTTATTATCTCACAATTTCTGTGGGGCAGGAATCCACGCATGGCTTAGCTGGGGGCTTATGGCTCAGGGTGTGTCCTGAAGCCACAGTCAAGATGGTAACTGGGGCTGCAGTCACCTCAAAGCTCAACTAGATGAGAGTTCACTTCCAGGCTCACTCACGTGGCTATTGGCAGATATCAGGTGCTCAGTGGCTGAAGGCTAGAGATGTCACTTCCTTGTTATATGGGCCTCCCCCAGGGGGAAGCCCACAGACTGGAAGCCAGCTTTCCCCAGAATGAAAGAGGATGTCGAAGGCAGAAACTATGTCTGTTCTGTAACCTAATCTCAGAAGTGACATTGTATCACTTTTGCCATATTCTGTTAGTGATAAGTGAGTTACTGGGTTCAGCCCACCCTCCAGGAGAGGGGCTTATACAAGGGCATGATACCAGGTGGTGGGGATCACTGGGGGCCACCTTGGAGGCTGCCTACCATAGACAGGTGTAGGGGGAAAGCACCTAAATCCTGACCATCAACAAGCCAGGTGCTGAATGCTCTCAGACCTCCAGGAGAAATCAAAACACAGCACTCATCTACAATAGCCTTGTTCAATCTCAGCACTCTTGACAACTTAGACCAGATACAGCTTTGTGAGGGCGGAGGAAGGACTGTTCTGTTCATTGTAGGATGTTTAGTAGCATTGCTGGCATCTACCCATTAGATGCACTCCCCAGCACGTTGTGACAACCAAAAAGAACATCAGTGACCCCTTGGGAAGTACAATAGCCTTGTTCAATCTCAGCACTCTTGACAACTTAGACCAGATACAGCTTTGTGAGGGGGGAGGAAGGACTGTTCTGTTCATTGTAGGATGTTTAGTAGCATTGCTGGCATCTACCCATTAGATGCACTCCCCAGCATGTTGTGACAACCAAAAAGAACATCAGTGACCCCTTGGGAAGTTGCCTGGGTGTCTACTAAAGGTCCACTAGCAGTGTGGAAGAGCGGGCATTGCATCAGCCAAGCAGAAGTAAGCCCTTAATGAATGACACCATTATTATCACCAAAATGTATGAGTGTCCTCACACCAACAAATAATTGAGAAATGAGAAAAGATACGTATTTGGGGATTTTGTAGGCATAGAAAGATGGGATTCCACCCAATACCCGTTTTCTTTAAAAACATAAAATAAAATAAAAAATAAAAGGTTCTCTATGTCTGTAGGTTTTATGCACATGAGAGCCAGGGAATAGACTGCAATTCTCCACCCCTAACTTCTATAATTCTCAGCCGTCCAATCTTCTCAAACAGGATTGGAGAGATAATGGCAAGAATTATAGAAAGAAAACCGTGTCACCACTGCACCACTGGTACATTGATGGGATGAGGTTTGGAATCACTGCCCTTGTTTATTTTGGGTGGTATTTTTGTTTGACCTTGAAAATAATCTATGGCTTGAAATTAGTCCATGAGGAAGCATACTTCATTCTTCTAAACCAGGGCTCAGCAAACTGTTTCATAGAGTAGGACAGTAAATATTTTAGTCTTTGTAGGTCATACATTCTCTGTCCCAACTAGTCGGCTCTACCCTTATAATGGGAAAGCAGCCATAGACACTATGTAAATGAATGAGTGGTGGTTGTGTTCCAATAAAACTTTATTTACAAAATCAGGCAGACTTTTCTGTATCTTCTCCTTGGTACTCTGTTCCTGGACAGTTTTCCTCTTGTGTCAGTCCTTGGCCTTCTTAGTATCCTCTCCTCCCCTTCTCCATCACTCTCTCTCTCTCTCTCTCTCTCCCCCCCCTTTCCCCGTCTCTCTCTCTGACAGTTAATTCAGCATCCCATACCTTAATCTCCAATTTCATCCTCTTCTCCAAGCTCCAATCCATGTACAGTAGTCCTTCCTTATTCATGGTTTTGCTTTCAGTGGCTTCAGTCACCTGAGGTCAACCACCGTCCAAATGGAAAATTCCAGAAATAAAGAAGTCATACGTTTTAAATTGCACACCATTCTGAACAGTGAGATGAAATCTTGCTCCATCCTGCCTGGGACGTGCCCCATCCCTTTGTCCAGCGTGCCCGTGTTGTACACTCCACCCACCTGTTGGTCACTTAGCAGCAGTCTTCACCATCAGGTCGACGGTTGCAGCATTGCAGTGCTGTGTTCAAGTCACCCTTACTGAACTTAATAATGACCCCAAAGGGCAAGAGGGGTGATGCTGGCAATTCAGACATGCTAAAGAGAAGCCATAAAGTGTTTCCTTTAATTGAAAAGGTGAAAGTTCTCTATAAGGAAAGAAAAAAATCATATGCTGAGGTTGCTAAGATCTATGGTAAGAACAAATCATCTATCTGTGAAATTGTGAACAAGGAAAAAGAAATTTGTTCACAGGGTGGTTTCAGGCATCCACTGGGGGTCTTGGAACATATCCCCACGGGTAAGGTGGCTACTGGATTGACAACGGCCTCTCAGCCACCACTCTTGTTCCCAGATCCAGCTCCAGAGACTGGACAGCTTGGCAACATCTTGCTCCAGCCTCCTACACACCCTTGATACTCAGACACTCTCCAAGATGTATTTATGTGTTGGGGGAGGGGGGGGTCAGGGTACAAACAATACTGCCACTTGTGTATTTATGTGCAAAGAGGATGCTTGTGGTCGGAAAAAATGTGTGTGTGTGTGTGTGTGTATTTGCTTATACAACATCTCTCTTGAAGGATACACATGAACTTGGCAACACTAGACATCTCCAGGGAGGGAAATGAATGGCTTGAGGATAAAGTGGAAGCAATATTTTTTAGCTATGTACCCTTTGGTATGTTTTTAAACCATTTGAAAACACTACCTATTTGAAAACACACTATATTAATAAAAAAAAAAAAGTAAAACTAAATAAAACTCAATACTTAACCTTCAGTCCTTAGCTGAGGCCCTCGGCCCTGAGCTGATGCTGCTGAAGTGGCTTCTCATGGCTTCTCAGCAGCATTATCAGCCTCAAGTGTGGTCTCTTCTGCTTGGGGACATCGGAAGAACCTTCATGACACCTCCCCCCATCTTACTCTTCCTTCCAGCCATCCCAAGCTCCTTGTGGTTCCCTCTGTCTGAAACTCCTGTAGAGGAGAGAAAGTAATACCTTTTCCTCACCCATCACACGGGTCCTGGCTGACACCCCTATAACAAAAACCAGATTAACAAGAGAAAAGCATAATAAATTTATTAAACAAAAGTTTTATGTGACATTAAAGCCTACAGAAATAAAGATCCAGGGAAAACTGAGTTTTTATGCTATGTCCAATGAAAGAAGTGGAAGGTTGTGCAGAAACATGGCTGGACAAAAAGGGGTACAATCTAAGGTGTTATACCTGGGCAGGGGGACTTCAGCAAGGCCTGTTTGTTCAGATTCATTGCTTTGTCTCTGTAAGACATTCCTTCCCCCAGGTTTGGGGCAGGACACCTGTCACATGAGGACCTGCAGGGGGAAGGGAGAAGGTCAAAGAGCAACCTTTGTAGGTTTTATGTCTTGCTTTGGGGGACAGGAGTTCTAGTTTCTGCGACCTGCTTGGGGAGAAGAAATGGGAGACGGAGAAAGGAGGTTGGGAGAGGGTCAGGGAGACCCTGCTTCTGAGAACTTCCAGTCTCCTTCAATTCAAAGTACTCAGTATGCCAAGGTGCCATACTTTGGGTTATTGTGTTCTGAGCCCCAACACACCCTTCCCTCCACCTTTTGCACTTTGCTCTGTCTGAACCCCTGCTGATAAGCCTTCCAGCCTCCAAGCTGTGCTTGGTCCCTGCACTTTATCACATTGCAGCTGAATTGCCTTTTTGATGCCTGTCTTCCCCACTAAACCTTGAGCTCCCTGAGGACAAGGATGGTGTCTTCTCCAGCATCACATCCCATCAGTTTCTAACTCAGAATATTTATCTAACTCAGATATTTAAAAAATATGTGAGCTGCTCTTGCCCCTCCCTGAGCCTCATAATGTGGTCCATGTAAATTGGCATTGAGTGGCTTCCTGGGGACAGCATCCTAGAATTCATATCCCAGCAGCCCTGAAGGCACATGGAGGCTCATCCCCAGGGTCAAGCTCCAACCAGCTCCGACTAGCCATAACCAGCCACAACCAGCTCTTCTTTATCTTGGCTCTTTTCTCTTTCACCTGTGACTTAAGCTCCGCTCTACTTCTGCTTCTCCTGTGAAAAACGTGTAAATTGGCATTGAGTGGCTTCCTGGGGACAGCATCCTAGAATTCATATCCCAGCAGCCCAGAAGGCACATGGAGGCTCATCCCCAGGGTCAAGCTCCAACCAGCTCCAACTAGCCATAACCAGCCACAACCAGCTCTTCTTTATCTTGGATCTTTTCTCTTTCACCTGTGACTTAAGCTCCGCTCTACTTCTGCTTCTCCTGTGAAAAACAAGGTTGAAAGTTAGTAACCAATGGGAGGCTGGGTTTCTTTGGACCTTCAGGGAGGTTCATTTCATTGTTGCAGAAATGTCAACTTCTTCTTCTTCAAGGGAAGAGAAAGCAGATTGAAGAAGCCACACAGGGACTTAATCCCTAACACACACCCTCCTTACTAGGACATTGACATTGTGAAAGGAAACTTTTTTGCACCACTACTTGTTTCATTTCTCCAGGATGAAGTGACAAATAATCTGTGTCATTTCCAAGAAAGGAAATAAATTGTGGTGTGATAAAGCTATAGATAGAGCCTTCCAGTCAACTAGACAAGTTGAACTTCTGATTCTACCTCTCACTAGCTGGGTGACTTCAGGCAAATTACTTACCTTCTCTGGGTCTCAAGTCTCTCGATCATAAAATAGAGGTAATAATAATAATCACACCACTCAACTACTCAGCTTTTGGGATGGTTTTAAGCATCCGATGAAAAAAGGCAGGTAAAGTGCCCCACACAGGAATGGCAAGTGTGCGTCACTGGTGCTGCTGCTCCCTCCTGGGTCCACGGCAGACATTGCTAATCAATCACAGAAATCTCTTCTGATGAGATTGGACTGTAGGGTGCTCCAGACAGCCATGACTTCTCATGGGTGGATTGAAGCTGACACTCAAGTTGACACCCATTTGCCATTTCTAACCTAACCCGTTTCCAGACATGAGGGAAGTACTGAGAACTTAGGCACTGTTATCATTATTAAACAGAAGTACCATCGGCGAGGTTCACAATACAGGGTACAGTGGTTGTCCCTTTCTGGGGTCCACTTCCTGGAGCTCCTCCGGAACTTTGAATGGCAGCCCCCAGCCTATCACATGGATTCTCACTGGCTACTGGTGCCTGACAGCTAGACTGCTGGCCCCTCATCTCTGGTCTTTCAAAAGAGCTTATGAGATTAATGTATTTGATTATTTTTTTTTAAACTGGTGATAGCACACTGGCTGCTGGCATGCCAGCTCAGTCCCAGGGCTGATGAGGGCTCATTGATGCTGGCAGCCAATTTCCACTTCAATCAAGTGAGAGAGAAGGGAGGCAGAGAAAGACAGATTGAGAGAAACCAGGACTTGATTGAAAACTGTGGCATCTAGTGCCACCTACTGTTACATCGCTACATCGCGACCGTTGCTGATCCTGTGGGGGTTAATAGCCTTAATCTGCCCTTAATGAGTTTATTTGGGAACATTGTCATAATCTAACTCAAGTTATATTTTTCATTTATAACTTATGAGTCAATGTATAAAAACATAAGTACAGATACTCATGATATACTGACAGTGATGGTTAACATTTCCTTGGTATGTTTGGTTCACAAATCCCTGTGTACCAAGCATGTCTCAGTATCCTCACAGCTCTTGGATAGAGACAGGTGGATCTATCCAGATCTGGCAGGTGCCAGATTGGAGCCCTGATGTACAAAGGAAATAACTTTCTTGGGGTCACACAGGTAGCGGGGCATTGATCTGGGGCTCTGACTCCACATCCTGTTTTACCCCTGAATCTGTCACTTGTCCACCTCTGCTCCCCCTCACTCACCTTGGGCCCGGCTCACACCTCATAAAGCCCCTCAAAACCCAATTCTCAGTCTAAAAGTCCCAGTGCATAAGGTAGATTTTACTGGAGGGTTCACAGAAAAGATGGATAAGAAGTTTACCTTGCACCCTGTGCAGGAAAAACCAATAAAACAGCCCTTTAAAAGCTTGTGGGGTTTTTTTCTGAATGTTAGTCCCCCCTTCACTCCTACCCCCAGACCCCCTCCTGGCCCTCCATAATATAGCACTCTAATTTTATTAGCTGGAGCCTTTCACTATCTCCCTGCGCTTCTTCAGAATCCCTCCACACTCTCATCTTCCTTTGCAGCATACCAACTACCTTCCTTAGAAGGTGGGGAAGATTTAAGAAACAAATACTGTAATAATGTCATCTTTCCCTCCAGCATGAAGGATTGGAAGACTTTGCATTTTCAGGGAGGCTTATTGGCTGAGGACCCAAGTTTTACATGCAGGGAGACTGGGGTTCTAGTCTTGGCTCTGAAAGCTGACCAGCTGTGTGACCTTGAACAACTTCTTCTATGGTTTCATTTCCTCTTCTGTAAAAGACATTTTATTAAGAACTGTCTCGTTGGGTTGTTGGAAAAAGTAAATGAGATTGATGGCATAAAATGCTTACTACAGTGCTAATGTGTAGCAATTCACCAGTAATTTGTCATTTTAGGTGACTTGGACACTCCCCCTTCCCACTGGCCACCCCAACCCCATAAAGAGATTCCATTCACATAGACTAAAATGTGAATAGTGTATCTCTCCAGAGTTACGCAGTGTCCAACCTGTACATCCTAATATAACAGGCTGCCAAGCTTACAGAGATCAAGGAATGCATCCCAGCAGAGAGTTGAAGGATGAGCCAG
Source organism: Galeopterus variegatus (assembly GCF_000696425.1). NCBI lineage: Eukaryota > Metazoa > Chordata > Mammalia > Dermoptera > Cynocephalidae > Galeopterus > Galeopterus variegatus. The sequence continues at coordinate 18,695 of NW_007732091.1, read as the reverse complement.
AGCTAACAAGTTGACGGGGAAAGGGTTGCACAAGAGCATCCCAGGAGAGAGAACAGCAGATGCAAAGACTCTGTGGTCAGAAGGAGCATGGCACATACAAGACACTTCAAAGAGGCTGGTGTAGCTGGACCCTAGAGATCAGGACGGAAGCAGTCCCAAGTAACACTGAAGGCAGGCGCCAGATCACACAGAGCTGTGTAGTTCCCAGGAAGGACTTTGGGCTTTAAAAACAATAAGGAACATTTTTAAAGTGTGTTAGGCAAGGGAGTAATGGGACCAGATGTGCATTTTGGAAGGTCACCTGTGTGGACAATGGCCAAGGGCTGAAGGCAGGCGCCAGATCACACAGAGCTGTGTAGTTCCCAGGAAGGACTTTGGGCTTTAAGAACAATAAGGAACATTTTTAAAGTGTGTTAGGCAAGGGAGTAATGGGACCAGATGTGCATTTTGGAAGGTCACCTGTGTGAACAATGGCCAAGGAGGATAAGAAGGGAGGAGGGAAGTCATTGGAAGGCTATGTCTATTGTGCAGGGAGGGTCGATGGTGGCTTGCAGCAGCATAGGAATGACACTGGTGGGGATAGAGGAAAGACAGGTATGAGAGCTCTTTGGGAAGTAAAGTCAACAGGACTGGATGAATTAGCTGAGGGGTTAGTCAACTTTTTCTGTGAAGGGACAGATAAACATTTTAGGCTTTGCAGGCCATGCAGTCTCTGACACAATTACTCAACTCCGCTGTTATAACAGGAAAACATGTATGGGCACTAGTAAATGCATGGATGTCACTGTGTTCCTGTAAAACTTTAATTCATAAAGGCCGGCAGCAGGCCTGGATTGGATAAGGGCAGGGGAGGCTGTCAAGGAGTGGAAAATGCTGAGCCCCATCGCTTATTATCTGTGTGACCCTGGATAAGTGGCTTAACCTCTCACATCCTGGGTTTCCTTTTTGTCAAAACCGGGATAAAGATACCATATAGGGTTGGCCTCAGGATTAAATAAGGCAATATAAATAAAATATCTACTGTGGGACAAACAGGGAAAAGTCACCCACAAACACACACCAGGACCATCCTGGGTAGAAATGTAGTTCTTCATTACTGACGCCTCATACAAAGAGCAAATAGAACTTACACAGAAAAATCCAAATCTTTGGGGTGGGGGGACCCTGCTGAGTACAACTTCCCTCACAGAATTCAATAGATTTTTACTTCAAAATAAATCTATAAGCAGAAAGGGCTCCAGCCTGAAGCAGGACTGATGGACAGATAAACCGCACATCATTAGATAGAATGTTTATTTTGCTGTTTATATTTTCAGATGTCCTAGATTTCTTAAAAGTTCCCCCCAAATCAAGGGTTGGGCCAGGATTTAGTTTGGGATCCTTGTAAAGTGATTGCTCCCATCAAAGTTTAACTCAGTGGTTCTCATCCGAGGGTGGTTTTGCCCCTCAGAGGACATTTGCCAGCATCTGGAGACATTTTCATTGTTATGACTTGCGGGAGGGATGCTGCTGGCATCTAGTGGGTAGAGACCAGGACGCACTCAACACAGTTCAGTGTACAAGAGAGCCTCCCACAACACATTATGATTTGGTTCCAAATGCCAGTAGCGCTGAGGGTGAGAGACCTTGATAAACCAAACCTTGTATGTTGCCTGGAGGAGGGAACGGATTATCTTTACTTCTTGGAACCACATCAGCAAGAATCTCCTTCCTCCTCTTCTGCCTCCTCCTTCGTCCTGCCCTTCCTCCTTCTCTTCTTTTTCCTCCTCCTTTTCCATTGGTAGCTTTTGGCTGCCAGGCATGTGATCCCCCTTTAGTAAAGGCATCCAATTTTCTTTTAAGGAGTAGTTACCCCTATTAGATAACATCAGGGCCTGTCCCTAGTTTCCTGACTGGTGGCTGACCCAGGGGTAATTAAAGCAGGTCCATGGTGGCCCCCTGAGTGTGAGAGCCCAAGAAGGAAAGTGATTGAGGGTGTAGACTTAATTAGCTCCTCAAGAAGAGGAACTGACCCATCTAGCCAGGGTCTCAAAACTAGGTCAAGACACCGTCTAAAACAAACAAACAAAAGCACTATATTACAGGTGGTGACTCGTATGCTCTAATAGCTCCAATCTCTCCAGCCTCAGGGGCATGGGCCCTTCCTCTATTTCCCAACTTCATCCAGGCCCCTACCCTGAATGTCAGCAAGAAGCCCAGACCCTTCCTTTATTCCCGAAGCACCCCTTCCATAGACCACCCCTCTTTACTGACACTTGAAGACAACCCAAGAGAATGAACTGTAGCAAAGGAAAACTTGAAACTGTGGCTTCAGTCAGTTCATCTTTTTCCCCCCAACTTTTTATTGCAAAAGATTCTAAACCTACAGAAAGGTTGGGAGAATAGTACATTCACTGTTCACTTTTTGCCACGTTTTGCTTTAAGAGTTTGTCATGGTATTTTACATATGTAAGTATGTATATGCCTATATAGTGTGTGTCTATATGTATGTGTATACATATGTGTGTATATATTTATAATACTTTTAAACTGAGCCCCTTGAGATCATCTGAAGATACTTCACACCTAAACACTTCACACCTAAACACTTCAGCATGTGTTACCTAAGGACATTCTCCTCTCCAATACAATTAATACTTTAACTGTACAGTAATCCAATAGTATTCTCTAAGATACAGTTCATTTAATTTCCCCCCTTGTCCCAGTAATGTCCTTTATAGCTTTGTCTTTTCAGTCCAGCATCCAGTCAAGGAGTCATGCATTGCATTTAGTTATCACGTCCCCCATGGTTTCCTAAAGAAACAGATCCTCTGCCTTTTTCCTCTTTCCTGACATGTTGGAAGCCAAAGAGTGTGTATCCCTTGGGTCTCTCTCTCTCCAAGAAAGAACTTGCCATTCAGTCACAGGAGTGCAGGTTGCTGAGAGCCTCCAGCTGTTGGCACTTTGGGGATCCATAGCAGCTTTCGGGATCATGCCCGGGCCAGGATCTTCCCGTCAGCTCCGAATCAATGAGCACTGGCCATTTCTGCCCCATGCTTGGACACTTGTCCTGAGTAGTCTCTGCTCTGGAGCTCCCTGTTGCACTGGCTGGACTCTATTAGGTCTGCATCATGGTCTGAGGCTCTCCCTGTGAGCTTCTTATACTCCTCTCAGTGTCTGCTTCCCAGAGTCCCCAATTGATATAGACATTGACATTTCTTAAGCATCCAGGTCATTTATTTTGCAGAATGACCCCAGTTTTCATTGTTCCAATTGCTTCCTTGTGACTAGACTCAGATTGGACATGGAAGGGACAGAAAATGTACATAGGTGATGTAACTACATAGGTGGTGCTGTGTCCTCCCCAGTGAATCACTTCAGGGGCACATGGTATCAGTTTGTCACATCACTGGTGATGCTAAGTGTAGGGTTAGGGTTAGGGTTAGGGTTAGAGTTAGGGTTAGGGTAGCCATGATGGTTAAGGTGGTGTCTGCCTGATCTCACTGTTGTACGGGTACCTCATTTCCTTCGTAACTAAAAATTAACCTGTGGTCTTAGACTTTGTAACTGGAATACATTCGTGTCTTCACTCATTCAGCAAGGACCGAATGAAGTCAGAGCCAGGCACTGTTCCAGGAGCTGGATATCAGAAGCTTTTTTGCCCAGGGATCATTGTTCATCCCCCTCTCCCCTAAAGGACTCCTGCCACTTAGTCTTGCATTGGGTTGTCAGCAGAGGACTTGCTTATCTCCCCAGATGACGTCCCCTTTCCACCACCTCTCCCTTCCAGTCCCCAGGCCCTCAACTTCCTTTCTCCTGGGTCCATAAGTAGAAAGGGGAGGGGGGCAGAGAAAGGAGCTGAATCAAAATACGCTCAGAAAGGTGCAGCCTGCCTTCAGTGAAGACAGCCTTTGAAGAATTCAGTAGCACACTTCATATTTCAGTTTGAAGTGATGAGGTCACTAGTTCAGGGTTATCCCTGTGGAGGTAGGTGCCTGTCTTATATCCTTATGACAAAAAGTAAAATGAATTTTAAAAAAATCTCACTCCCCTCAAAGGAAAGTGCTTATCACCACCATAAAACCACCAAGAGCTTAAACATTGACGTGCAAGTGAAGGGCTCTGCGCTCACGTGTGTGCTCTTGCAGTGATGCTGCCCACCCCCGCCTACTTCTTTCTCCATAAGGAGCCTGAAGTTTGTTAATCATCTCGCTGGCTCCTCCGCACTCTCTTTCCGAACGGTCTCCCTTCCCCCTCGCCACTCGAAGGAGCATCCCAGCTGTTCCCCTGATGTCTGTATCAGCCCAGGCGCATTTAACAAGAATTCATTTCCATCTTAATCTGATTCTAGGAAGTAGACCATATTTTAAGGAATAACAAAGATGGGTTTGGAATATTCTTTCATAAAACACAGAGAACAACAGATATTTAGAAGATTGGTTTTCCGGTCATGACCTTCAACAAATCATTCTGATTTTCTGCCATATAAAATTCTTTATGATGAAATTTAACAAAATCCAGGGGAAGAGCATTGGAAGTAGTGTCTGTAAATCAGTAGCGAGCAGCTGCTCTTTCTTATTTAGTCCCCACTATGCAAAATGGGGGAGGGGTCGAGGGGAGGCAGAATGAAACAGCCATTGAGAACACATGCTCTGATGTCACTTGAACTTGAGTTCAAACCCAGGCTTTGACATTTAATGGCATGTAATTTTCACCTTTCTAAGCCTCCACTTGCTCCCCTATAAAATGGGAATCATAATATGGTAAGGACTAACTGCAATCATGTATTTCAAGTAAGAACACACATAGGATAGTGCATGGCACATAGGTGAACAATAAGGTTATTGGTAGGATTAGCATTAGCTCCATTTCACAGATGGGGAAACTGAGACACAGGGAGTGAATGTAATGTGCTCAAAGCCACTCAACTCCTAAGTGACAGAGCCAAGTCTCAAACCTGGGTCTTTGGGACAACAGAGCTCTTTCCACTCATTCCTGCTACCTTCCACTTCTCAACTGCTGGTTTAATCCAAATCACTTCCAAAGCTACTATTTAGTCCCAGCACATGAATATTAGATGTGAGGGTACCAACTGAAAATACCATTCACGCCTAAGACTCCACTATGATTCTCCACTCTCAATGCCCCGCCACCCTCCATTTATCAGCTTTTAACCTGATATATTATAGGACACCACAAGGCATTTCTCACAGTCCTGCTCTCTCTCAAAGACTCACAGATCAAAGAAAGGATGCTGTTTGCACATGCTGTAGGAATGGTGGGCAGGGCAGAGATTTGACTTTTGTTTTACAAGAAACAAAAAATGGAGTCATCACCCACACTCTGCAGAACAATGGAAAAACTGAAGGCTCTGAAGGCCAATGGCACATCTAAGGGAAGCAAGCACAGAAAATCAAAATTAGCTGTCCCTGAGATGGTTTTTATGCAACCAGGCTTCAGAAGTCAGAGAAAGCAAAACAAAGGACATCCACAGAGATGACGATGGGATTAGTTGTATTTTATTTTCTCCTAGTGTTTTTTATCTTTTCCTGATTTTTCAAGACGTTTGTTAGTTAGTTTCATAACCAGAATAAAATCATAAATGTGGAACTGTATTGCATATGTATTACCTGGGTAGGGAGAAATATTAATCAGTGTCAGGGGAATATAAGGACCTACGGGTGTGGGACATAGGACAGATAAGTTTTGATGAGGGAGGAGGTGCTCTGCAAAGATCTGGAATATACAATACTTCCTAGGGAAAGAAACTGGGAGAAGTAGGAGTGTTCTAGATCCCCTAGAATCATGGCCTTTTGATAATGATTTTGAGAGAGAGAAAATGATTCCAACTCTGGATATGCATCTAAGCCATGGAAAATTCTGAGAACCTCAGGCTTAGGATCAAAGGATAAGGAATATCCAAAGTTACCATCTGTGAAATGTTCCTTGATTAAATTAAGAGAAGAGCCAGATTTATGGTCCAAAAGTAGCCTGGGGGCAAGGCTTTTGCAGAAGCTACAAGCATAACCATTTGCTTTTGGCTCTAGTTTCCATTTCCTGCTCCCTCCCTACAAGGAGCTGATTCTTACAAACTATACTTCCCAGGTGCCCTTGTCAGCTGGCTTCCAAGTAGGTTCAGCCAATAGAAGGCACCAGAAGAATACTGGAGAGTGAGAATAAAGGAGAAGTCAGGGTGTTTCTCCCCACCTCGCTAAGTTTATGGTGGCACCTCCAACTAAAACCACATCTTCTCCATGAGTCCAACTTGGGCCAGGTGGCCTGATTTCAGGGCTTTTGAAGGCCACCTCTTCCTTTAGTCTTTCCAGCCCTGGAGATGGTAGAGGCTTCTGTCTTTTGCTAACCTTTAGCTTGTCTTGCCATTTCTTTTTCTTTTCTTTTTTTTTTTATTATATATACATGTGGGATTCAATGTTGATTTTCAATAATTGTGTAGAATATGTGGTGGTTAGATCAGTATAGTTAGCTTATTCATCATAACAACATTACAATATGTGATCATTCTTTGTGTCCATTGACCAATTCCTAGTTAGCCCCCTCCATCTCTCCCTCCCCTCCCCTTTTCCACTTCTAGTTTTCTAAAAGTTCAGTGTATTACTGTGATTGTTGTTTCTTTCTTTCTTTCTTATGTCTCTTTTGTACATTTGTTTATTTATGGATTCAGCTCCCAGTTATGAGTGAGAACATGCAGTATTTCTCTTACTGTACCTGGGTTGTTTCACTTAGGATAATTTTCTCCAGGCTCATCCACATTGTTGCAAATGGCAGAATTTCATTCTTTTTTATGGCTGAGTAATATTCCATTGTGTAGATATACCACATTTTCCTTATCCAGTCATCCACCAAGGGACTGGATGGGTTCCATTTCGGTTGGGTTCCATTGCCTGGCTATTATAAATAGAGCTGCAATAAACATGGGAGTGCAGGTATGCCTTCCACCTGATGTTTTCCATTCCTCTGGATATATCCCTAGGATTGGGATTGCTGGATCATATGGAAGTTCTATCTATAGTTATTTAAGGAACCTCCATACTGCTCTCCATAATGACTGTGCTAATTTACAGTCTCACTAACACAGCACGAGTGTTGCTATCTCTCTCGACATCCTTGCCAGCATTTGTTATTCTCTGTCTTTTTTATAATGGCCAGTCTGATTGGTGTAAGTTGATATCTCAGGGTGGTTTTGATTTGCATTTCCCTGATGATTAGTGATGTTGAGCATTTTTTCATATACCTGTTGTCCATTTATTTGTATGTCTTCCATTGAGAAATGTCTATTCAGCTCCTTTGCCCATTTTTTAATTGGATTATTTTTATTATTATTATTTATTTATTTATTTTTTTGCTGTAAAGTTGTCTGAGCTCTTTGTATGTTCTGGATATTAATCCCTTGTCAGATGCATTTTTTGCAAATATTTTTTCCCATTCTGTAGGATATCTTTTCACTCTATTGATTGTTTCCTTTGCTTTGTGCAGAAACTTTTTAGATTGATATAATCCCATTTGTTTATTTCTTCTTTTGTTGCCTGTGCTTTTGGGGTGTTACTCATAAAGTCATTGCCCAGTCCTAAATCCTGGAATGTTTCCCCTACATTTCCTTCTAGTAGTTTTAAAGTTACAGGCCTTATATTTAGGTCTCTAATCCATTTTGAGTTGATTTTGGTATATGGTGAAAGATACTGATCAAGTTTCATTCTTCTACAAATGGATGTCTTGCCATTTCTTGTTTGGCTTTTCAGATCTTCCAACACCTTTGTAACTGCTCCTTCTATATTAAATTCCCTCTGTTATACTACCGGGCATGAGCTCTGATTTTCCTGCCTATACCCTGCCAGATACAGTGTGTTAAAATAAACTATTAATTTACATCATTCTTAGATTACTCAATTTAATCAGCATCAGGAAAAGACAAAGTCGAACTGTCCCTGTTTGCAGATGACATGATCCTATACATAGACAAACTTTAAGACTCTACCAAAAAACTCTTAGAGCTGATAAACCATTTCAGTAAAGTTGCAGGATACAAAATCAACACTCAAAAATTGGTAGCATTTATATACTCCAATAACAAACAGAAAAAGAAATTAAGAAAGCTAGCCAATTTACAATAGTCACCAAAAAAATTAAATTCCTAGGAATGAATTTAACCAAGGAGGTGACAGATCTCTACAACAAGAACTACAAATCACTGCTGAAAAAAATTTAAAAGGACACAAAAAGATGGAAAGACATTCCATGCTCATGGATTAGAAGAATAAACATTGTGAAAATGTCACACTACCTAAAGTGATCTACAGATTCAATGCAGTCCCCATCAAAATACCAGTGACATTCTTCACAGAAATTTTTTAAAAATCCTAACATTCATATGCAACAACAAAAGACCCTGAATAGCCAAAACAATCCTGAGCAAAAAAAAATAAAGCCAAAGGAATTACACTACCTGACTTCAAATTATACTACAAAGATAAAGTAACCGAAACAGCTTTGTACTGGCATAAAAACAGACACTCAGACCAATGGAACAGAATAGAGAACCCAGAAATCAACGCACAGACTTACAGTCAACTGATCTACTGATCTTTGACAAAGGCACCAAGAACGTACATTGGGAAAAGGACTTCCTCTTAATAAATGGTGCTGGGGAAACTGGACATCCATAAGTAAAAGAATGAAACTAGACCCATACCTCTTACCATATACCAAAATCAACTCAAAATGGATTAAAGACTTAAATATAAGACCTACAACTATAAAACTACTCAAGAAAAACCTAGCGGAAACACTTCAGGAAGTAGGACTGGGCAAAGACTTTACAAACAAGACCCCAAAAGCACAAGGCAACAAAAGAAAAAATAAACAAATGAGATTATATCAAAATTAAAAGCTTCTGTCAGCAAAAGAAACAATTAACAGAGCAAAAAGACAACCTATAGAATGGAAGAAAATATTTGCAAACTATGCATCCGACAAGGGATTAATATCCAGAAAATACAAGTAACTTAAACAACTTAACAATAAAAAAATAAGTAACCTAATTCAGAAAATCGGCAAAGTAGCCAAACAGGTATTTCTCAAAGGAAGTTATACAAATGGCCAAAAGACACATGAAAAAATGCTCAACATCACTAAGCATAATGGAAATGCAAATCAATACCACACTGAGATATCATCTCACCTTAGTTAGACTGGCTATTATCAAAAAGATAGAATAACACATGCTGGCAAGGTTGCAGAGAAAGGGGAACCCCCCTACACTGTTGGTGGGACTATAAATTAGTGCAGCCATTATGGAAAATGTTATGGATTTCTCAAACAACTACAGATAGAACTGCCATATGATCCAGCAATCCCACTGCTGGGTATATACCCAAAGGAATGGAAATCATCGTGTCAAAGGAATACCTGTGTTCCCATGTTTATTGCAGCTCTATTTACAGTAGCCAAGAGTTTGAACCAACCTAACTGTCTGTTGACAAACGACTGGGTAGGGAAAATGTGGTACATTTACACAATGGAATACTACTGTGCCATAAAAATAATTCTGCCATTTGTAGCAACAAGGATGAACTTAGAGAAAATTATGTTAAGTGAAATAAGCCAGGCACAGAAAGAGAAATTCCACATGTCCTCACTCACAAGTGAGAGCTAAAAAAAAAAAAAAGAAGAAGGAAAAAAAAGATACAATAATTTGTCGAACATTCAAAGGAGAGAATGGAATAGAGGCCACCAGTGGAGGGAGGGAAAGGGAAAGAGGGGAGGTTAGTGAGAAATTAGTAAAGGACCACAAAAAATGATTCCATTGTGTAATGATAAATATAGAAATTACCCTGATTTGAGCATCACCTATTGCATAGCGTTATTGATATTCAACAGTGTACCCCACTGATATGTACAATCAACTGTGTCAATAAAAATAAATAAATAAATAAATAAATAAATCAGCATGAAATATTTATTTTTTGCCTGCATTGAGAGAATTAGTCAAAATTGCATTACAAACATGAAGAATACTATTATTTTATGAGAATTAATATATGTAAATGGTAGAAAAATTAGGAAAAAAGATAACCAAGATAAAAAAATATTGTTTAATTTCCTGTAATTCAAACACCCTGAGATAATCTCTATTAACAATTTGTTGTATTTACTGCTAGCATATTATATTATTATATATATGCCTTATCATATATCAATATTTTAAAACATAATTTTGTATCAGATAATAGAAATTTCTAGAAATTTCTATAGAGTTTATAAGTGTAAGTCTTAAAACTTCTCTATTATCTAATTTCTTTACATTTTGTAACGTGCTTTTTTACTTGAAACTATATTCCATTACCACCTTTTCATGTCAATAAATAAACATCTATAGCAAAATTAAGTGGTGGCACCAAAACTCAAAGCATCATGTGCCACTGTCTGGATAGACCATGATTTATTCCCTCAATGCCTTTTGCTGGACATTTAGGTGTTTTTCACTATTATTCACTCTGCTGTGATAGACATCCTCATGGGTGAATCTTTTCATCCTTGCCACATAATTTCCTTGGATAGAAGCAGAATTGCTGGGGCATGGGGTTATCTGTTTTTAAGAATTGTCATACATATGGCTAAATTGCCCTCTAGAAAGGTTATAGAGAGAGTGATTTTTGGGTGCTTTATAAACTTTTTTTAGGCCTATTGTTTTATTTATTTATTTATTTTTTACAATCTATGATGTTGTTACGGAGCAGTTGGGGCAGAGAGAGAGAGGGAAAGGGGAAAGGAAATATGGTGGGAGAAGGAGGAAGGAAGAGGGGCAGGGTTGAGGCCCATAGCACCCCCCTCATTCCTGCAGGGGAGACCAGGGGACTTCCAGTGGTAGCTCTGTGGTCATCGCTGGGCCGGTTGCAGGTGCTGGGGGGCATGGCTGAGGTCCCCAGCCCTCCCCCCTCCCTGGCTTGGTAGCCCAGCGGACTTCCAGTCCTTCTAGGTCTTAACGGTGTTCTTTGGTGATGGGAGACCTTTACTGGTTAATATCAAACTTTGTCTCTGGTCTGTGGATATTTCGTTTTTTCTTTCAGTTCTGTGTTGCATTATTTGCTGTTACTACCACTTAAACTCTGCACTGGAACTAATTTGTTGTCCTTCACTTACTTCTAAAATGGGGGAACTTCCTGTGGGGACCAGCACTCGAGTCCTGTGGTTGAACTAAATTGCTGCTTTGCTGCTGATTTCCTGGGGAAGGCTTTTTGTTTAGCTCAGGTTTTAATGGTCGACTTTATAGGTACTTCCGGGTCTTGTGAGGTCCAGTGCACCTGCGTTATGTAGAAACTGGTCTGGGCCTGAGTCTATTCAGCAAACTGCACCCCATGCAGTTCTATATTCCTGACCAGTCTCCATTGAGTGGTCCTAAACTGATTGGGGGGCAAATCAGCTGTCCTTGCTGTGCCCCAGTGTTCCCCCAGTGGGCCCATCTCCCCCACCACCCATGCCCAAACATTTCCCATGAGATGGGCCATGCGCCAGTCCCTTTTGATGACTTACCAGCCTCTGAGTGGTTCCTTTTTTTCAGTTGTTGTGTCTTCTTGCTCCTACGTGGGTCCATGGGAATCCTGTTAGTGGTCTTGCTGGCCTGGGGGCCTCCAAGGCCCTCTTCTCCCCTGCAGCCACCAAGCAACTCCATCCAAAGGGCACAGCGGGAGCTTTTGTCAGCTCCTGCTCTGTGTGCTCACCAGCTCTAGCCTGGAAGCAGCCGGGGCTACAAACAGTCAGAGCAGTTCTTTCTTTCTCTCATTGTGGCTTCTCCCAATTTCATGCACTCTGGAGGTCTCTCCTTCTCTTCACCTGATCTCTAGTGGTCCAGCTTGGCTGCCGGTCCTTTTTAATAGTTGTAAACTGGTAGATTTGTGGGAGAGAGTGACCCTGGGGACCATCTATTCTGCCATCTTGACCAGAAGCCCTATAAACTTTTAATTTTGTTAATATCAGATGTTGTTAGTAAATGTCCTGGCAACTAGAATTCTCTCATTCAATGTCAGTTCTTACCACTGGCTTATTATAACTGTAATTAAACAGTGGTCATTCAAAAATGGTTTCCTGAGAATCCATTGAAATGCTGACATAGTTGTGGGGTTTATAGGTGCATCTGATCCTGCTAAAGATTTGTGTCAAGTTGAGGACACAATTTGGCTTTGCTGCTTTAAGATGTTCAGCACTAATCCCAGTCAATACAAATTCACTCCTACACCATGATGTGAATTCTTGGTACATGGCAACTATCATTAGGTGACATTTGAAAAAAAATGCTTGAAAGTTGGACATCATAATTGTTTCATGAATAAGTTGACACTTAAGATGTTTAAGGGAGTGACAGATATACTACTGTCATATCAAATGGGGTTTTAATCATGCATTTTCAAACTATCCAGCAGGAAAATTTTAATGTGCTTATTTTTCCTTTCTTTATAAATATGCTTAGTTCATAATATCTTTTAGGAAAGTTACTTCAGTCCTGCAGGAAACATATAATGAGGTGCTCAAAAAAAGAGAAAGAGAGGCAAACTTGATTTCAAGTAGTTGATCTCAACATG
>NW_007732091.1:0-5862 GCF_000696425.1 Galeopterus variegatus | reverse complement strand
AAAAAAAATGCTTGAAAGTTGGACATCATAATTGTTTCATGAATAAGTTGACACTTAAGATGTTTAAGGGAGTGACAGATATACTACTGTCATATCAAATGGGGTTTTAATCATGCATTTTCAAACTATCCAGCAGGAAAATTTTAATGTGCTTATTTTTCCTTTCTTTATAAATATGCTTAGTTCATAATATCTTTTAGGAAAGTTACTTCAGTCCTGCAGGAAACATATAATGAGGTGCTCAAAAAAAGAGAAAGAGAGGCAAACTTGATTTCAAGTAGTTGATCTCAACATGGCAGATCTCATTTCACTGTAAAATGCACCAGAATGGGGGTTATCTGACCTCAGTCTCTCAAGAGGGGTAGGAGAAGGGGAAGAAGAACTAGTTAAAATAATTCTTAATCTCTTGCCCCACTTGGCATTCCCAAGAGAGGGACATATTTCCAATAGAAATCTTGTGGTTGCAGGTAACATAAAACTGAATTCAGGCTGGTTTACATAATAAAGGAAATGTTCATGAAAAGTCCAGGTTCTAGTGAAGTTTGATCAGTAAATCAAAGCACCTCTCCTCTCTGCCTTCCACACATCTCCTTCGTCTGTTACTGGCTCCCCTCGTGGGCATGAAATGGCTGCCGGCAACTCCCAGGAGATGATTGCTTCCCCGTTCACAGTCAGCAAGCAAAGAGAACTTCTCTGTGTGTGGTTCCTAGGAGAGCTAGGAATCATGCTTCCCAGAATCCCCTAGAAAATGCTTGCAGCTCATTTGCCCAAACTGGATCACATGACCATCCCTGAACCAGTCACTGTGATGGGGGATGGGCTGTGCTGTTCGGCTTCAGTTATTGTGAGCTACCTTGCTGCTGGCACCATGTGTATCTTCCAAGGTACAAGTGCTGAGTCGGGGAGAAGCAAAAGGCATAACCAGGAACCCGGTATCAAGAGGGAGGGTGAATGAATGCTGGGTGAAAAACAAACATCCATTATGTAAAAGTTTGAGAAAGTACTCCTGGAGACCCTTACATGCCTCCTCCAAGGAGGCTCTCTCCGCTCACTTCTCCTGTCCCTCAAGATGAAAGTTAATGGGTCTGCCATCAGTTTTCAGACAAGGTCTTGAAATACCTTGGTGTATTGAGATGAGCAAGATACATTACCGGTAATTCATTACTAATAATAGCTAAAGAGATAAAGTTTGCAAACAATTTCATGGTTTCATATCCAGTTGAGCTTATTCAAGGCTATCCACAAACTTTTTTGCATCCTATATGCTTTCTTGAGTGGGCAAGTAGTAGCTGCAGTTTACAAATAGCCATAGATTCTTCACCCTTAGTCTGGGCTGCCTTGTGTGGAAACATGTCCTTGGTGATGCAGTAGAAAAATGGTTGAGAATCAAGCAGGACAGAAACAGTCCCTGCCCTCCACTTCATTATCTCACTCTTCATCGTTCAACTTTGACAAAACTACACTCCTCACCTTCCACTTTCCACTCACAAGGCCCAGAGTAACAGGCACCATCGCCCAATTTTGCTAATGGTGGCTGCAGAGAAAACACCTTGCCTGCCTCCACATGTCCATGTAGAGATTTCTTTTAGTGCACACCCAACCCACTCACCCTGACTTGGAAAAACACTCTCAGGACATATGGTACTACCAATCAGCCTTTGTCAAACTTCACTTTGCCATTTTAAAAAATCTTCTCTTTGTTTCTTATGTAACTGATTAATATTTATTGAAAAGTCATAGGAAATGCACACCAGCTAAGGAAAAGAAATAAAATCTGCCATAATCTGATCCCCAAAGAGAATCACCATATTAGGGAGCTATGTCTTTCCATATCTTTTGATATGTGTATAACCATGTGGATCATTTTTCAAAAAACAAACATAGCATCATGCTATAAATATTACTTTGTAACGTCTTTTTTCACTCAAAGTACTCAAACATCTCTGTATATCAGTAAATATACTTACATCGTTATGTTACCATTACACTTAATTGCTGCATAGTATCCCATTGTTGAGGGGCACCATAATTATGTCACCTGTCTTATATTGTGAAAATGATATATAGGTGGTTTCCAAGAGTTTGCTATTACAAGTAGCATTCTGGTAAACTTTTGTTTATGAACCTTGGTTTCCATTTAGGGATATTCCCGTAGGATGCTTGACAGAGGGTGTTAGATCTAAGGGCACGCTCACTTTTAAAGGATTTGGTGTGTATTGATGAACAGCCCTTCCAAAAAAAGTCATCACAATGTATTTTCCCACCATCTTTATCTGAGAGTGCCCATTTTCCCATAGTTTCTTAGTATTTCTTTTTATTTTTTATTTTTTTTAAAAAAAACCTAATGTATAAGAATTAGTTTCAAAGCAGGTTAATCCAGATAATATTCTGACTATTGTTTCTCCAAACTGGGGGCTGAGAAAAGTGATTTTATTTTAAAATACATTTAATGTAACTGTCTTCTTTATGCTGACCTAGTATCAACCCCTGAGTAATAAAATTATGTATTGTGAGATTTCCCCTATGTCTAGTCAAGGCAAATGAACAGAGAAAAGAGAAAGAAAAACCCTTGAAAATCATGTGAATAATTCATTCATAAAATCCTGCTATGGGGGCAGGAAGGAGGAGGAAGGACATTTTCATCTTTACATTGACCAGATTCAGCTCTCCAAATCAGCTGCCAATGCCACCAACAATAATAATTATTTTAACGTTTGATTCTTTGCTTCATTTTAAGCATAATGCTCGTAATGGTAGCTTTCATTAAGTGCTTGCTATCCAGATGCTTGCTATGAGTCAAGAGCTTGGCAATTAATTTAATCCTCACAGCAGGGTATAGGAATTATTCCTCCATTCTACTGAAGAAACTGAGGACCAGAGAGGTTAATTTGCTCCAGGTCACAGCTGGTCACTGGGCAAAGCCAGCCTTGGAGCTTGGATCCACCTATCTCTGAAGCCTTTCCTGTGTCCACTGTGCCACACAGCCTCTCTTTGGGGTAGAGATGGACTCTGTGCTGCCCAGAACCCCTCAAACCTAAGATGAAAGTACAAGCCCCCTGTAGCCTGGCCACATTTGATGTGACAGTTGTATTAACACTCCCTTTACTTTCATGTCTTGTCTTCCCATCAGGTCCCAGACAAGCCAACAAAGAACGTCAAGTATATGAACAAAGAAATAACAAATCTCAAAAAAGACCTTATACGAAGCCGGTGAGTGAGTGCTGCAGGGAATGACTGGCAGATAACCTGAGGGGGTTAGCAGGCTACAGGGTGATGCCTACAAGTCCTTGCCGAGTCCCAATGTCCCCCAGCTCTAAACATTAAGCAGAAGACTTACCAGAGGGTAACCTTGTAAGGAGCAGTGGACAGGACCCGTTTCTTGGTTGGGCTTTTCAGAGAGTATCTGTAGTGGACCTTACCTTCACACGCTTGCCTATACCAGTCCCCCATCTAAAACTTCCTCTTCTTACCTTGCTGGATCTGAATCCAACTCAAGAGAATTCCCTCGTGCTCCAGAATATATTCCCTTTTTATTCCAGGCCCACAGCATGATAGCCCGGTATCAAACACTGGCTCCACCAACTGCCTGCTGGTGACCTTGGAGGAGTTATTTAACCTGCTGGGTCTCTGTTTCCCTATCTGTAAAATGAAAATAATACGAGGTTGTTAGGAGAACTGAGTGAAATAATGCATTTAAAGTGCCCCTCACGTGGCCATGAACACAGCGCTGTCCACACCCTCCCCACCTTCCCTCCCCATTACTTCCCTCCCTGATGGTGTAATAAAAGACCATATTTTACTCATTTCTATGTGGCAAGATGGGGTTTTTGTCCCTCACCCCTTAACTCCTTCCTGGGACCTGTTGGTCTCGGGTAGGATTGTAATATGGGGCTTTAGACAAAGCAATCAAGGCACAATATGAGATGGAGACTCTTTCAGCACAAACACACAACAGACGTGCTGAGAGGGGTCATACAGGCAGCAGGGAAGTTCTGTTTATGTTAGACATCGCCCACTCTGAGCCAGACCACAGTGAGAGGCACGGTGAGACCCTTCCTCCCTTCACCTCCATCACCCAAAAGCTCCCCTTTCCCACTGCCACCTGCATCTCCTCCCTGCCCTGTCCAGCAGCACAATTTGACAGAACTGATGACCGCCCAGGAGGAGGCCGGAAGGTGTGGGTACGGAAGGCGGGGAGAAGGAAAGGGGTTAAAAGGACCAAGAGAAAAGTCAAGAGAGGGCCCTGGAGGCCTCTTGCCAGCAGGAGGGGTGGCTTTGTACATTCTGGGAGGGTCTCTGGACAGACACTGTTCAGTGGAAACATAATGCAAGCTGTGTATGTAATTTTAAGTTTTTGAGAAGCCACACTAAAAAAAGTAAAAAGAAGCAGGTAAAAGCAATTCTAACAATATATTTTATTGAACTCAATATATCCAAATGATCATTGCTCAACATGTAGTTGATATAAAAAAAAAATTAATGAGAAGCTTTAAATTCTGTTTTTCATACATGATGAAAAGTGGTGAAATGATGAAAAAGAATGAACAATGAAAAATCTGGCACGTATTTCATTCTTAGAGCACATATTAATTTGAATCAACCCCATTTCAAGGGCCCAATTGTTGTTATAGATTGAATTGTGCACTATTCCCTACAAAAATTCATGTGTTGAAGCCCTAACTCCCAGTGTGACTATATTTGGAGCTAGAGCCATTAAAGGGTTAATTAAGGTTAAATGAGGTTGTAAGGGTGGGTCCCCAATCCAATCTGACTGGTGTCCTTATAAGAAGAGAAAGAGACACCAGGGATGCACATACAGAGGACCCAGCAAGAAGGCAGCTGTCTGCACACCAAGGAGGGAGGCCTCAGGAGAAACCAGCCCTGGCAGTACTTTGATCTTGGACATCCAGCCTCCAGAACTGTTTAAGATGCCCAGTCTGTGGTATTCTGTTACGGCAGCCACAGCAGACTAATGTAATAGTCAATGTTGGGATAATCTTGCAGAGAATGTCCCCAACTCTAAGGAGTCAATGGGGATCCATCTCAGAGTTTCACACAGAGCCAAGCTCAAGAATGGCATGTGAACTTGGCTATCCAAATAGATGGCCAAGACCTAAAAGGACCCTCTGTTAGTTGTGCACATATTGGCTTCTAAAGTGTTTGAACCCAAGTTAGAGGGCTTTCCAGGCCTTGGGAATCTTGGAGTCCCAGAGACCATTGACAGGTAGAGTCAAGAAGCCAAGAGTTATCTGAGTAGGGGCAGCATCTGTGTAGGCAGCAAGGGAAGATGTTTGCACAGCTGAGGATAAGACTCCCAGCAGGAATTTGCACTGTGCTCCACAGCTGTGCCTGGAGGATGTTGCGTAGCAGGGAAGGTGGATCAAAGGTGAGGTACAAAATACTGAATCTCTTGGGCACCAATCAATCAGAACAAACACTGGCCATATACAACCATCATGACCATGCTGGTTCTTACCAGTGTAATATTATCAGCCTTCAAGCAGATGATGCTAACCCAGAGCCCCAGCTGCAAAGATGCACCAGAGACTCTAGAGCCTGAGAAATTAAAGTTTCCACAATAATCTGTGTATACTTTAGATAAATAGCTGATAACAAAAAAGATGCCAATAGATGCCTTGATCTATGTCCCAGATACCAAGACTGGACCTAGCCCCAGGGCAGTGACAAGCAATGGTGAGCCATCTTGTAACCAGAGCCCATTCCTAACTTTTCAGGAAATTTGCAAGCCAATTATCAAACACAGCTATTGTTAAAAATTAAATTATATCGAGAAAAAAATTGCGACGGGTCTGGAGCGCCCGCGTCAGGAAACAGCACGATCCTGAGAGCTGTGTGCTGTGA
>NW_007732090.1:140814-141384 GCF_000696425.1 Galeopterus variegatus | reverse complement strand
AACTGATGACTTCCGAGTTTATATTTCCATTCTGAACTATTTCTCTGAACTCAAAATTTGTATCTCCAAAACTATACTCAGCATGTCCACCATGTCTAATAAGCATTTCAAATTTAATGTGTCCTAATTTAAACTCTCTATTTTAACCTCCCAAATCTGCTTCCACTCCATTGCAGTAGATGTCCACTCTATCATGCCAGTTATTCAAGTAAAACAAGCTTAGAATTATCACCTCTTTCTCTGGAATTTGCAGCACTACTTTCAAACTATATCCAAAATCTTACCTACTATTACATCTTCCACAAATACTTTTTCCAAGCTTTTACTACCAAATTCTTTGATTACTGAAAACATTTCCTAAATGTTCTCTCTGCTTTAACCTTTGCCCTGTACAGTCTACTCTCAGTTCAATAACCAGAAAACTCACTTAAAGGCATAACTTATATATCACTCCCTGCTTAGAAAACTCCCGCAGCACTCCATTCACTTGAAATAAAAGCCAATATTTACAATGGCCTACAAGATACTATATAATCTTGGTTCATTTTTTTTTTTTTTTTTTTTTTTTTT
>NW_007732090.1:140004-140288 GCF_000696425.1 Galeopterus variegatus | reverse complement strand
TATTAACATTAGCCAGGGGGATGGAGGAATGGAAAAACCTTGACAAAAGGAGAAGAAAAACTTATCAAATCTGAATGAGAATGCTAATTAAATATGAAGATAAAAGTAAAAGAAAAAATTATAGGTCTAAGCAACAATGTAATTATATTCTGTGACCCGGAATCCCCAAGTTTTCCAACAAAACCCAAGAGTTAGAGGAGGGGTGGAAAAAGAGGGGAAAAATCATATTAACATTGTCATTGTATGAAAGAGGCAGTTATGAATAAAAAGTAAAATTGTACTAA
>NW_007732090.1:138077-139199 GCF_000696425.1 Galeopterus variegatus | reverse complement strand
TGATCTGTCTTCTAACATCTATTTTGGGGATATGCAAATCTTGTAATACTAACGTTAAAATTTCATTTTTTTACAAGTATTCCCCCCAGATTTCATGCCTAGATGCAATGTTGTTTTTCTGAACTATATAAGAAGATGGATTCAAGAGTTGTTAAGTTCTATAGCCATGAGTATTTGCATAGGAAAATATAAGATTTAGGCAGAAAATGACCTAGTAAATACACAACTTAATAAAGAGAAGTTTTCAACTTCCCCTTAAATAAACTGTAAATTTGCCTTCCAAACGTGAAGTTTCTCTATTCCTACAGAGATGATTCCTACCTGAAAAAATTAATTTGAATAATTTAAGGCTTCTTTTCATTAGAACTGCTGGCAATAATCATTAACCTGATTTTCACATAACATCAGACTACACCATGCTTCTGCAATTGAAGGCCTGAATAGAAGGACTATTTACCTAAGTGATACTATTTTTAGCTGAAGGATGGTGAAATTCCTCAGAAACAGAAGGAACTCAAGAGTTTAAACTTCCAGGTTAACATTTNGCTCAGCCAGTGAGCGGGTTCCGGTCTGTATGTGGGATCCGAACCCTCGGGCTGGAGCGCCGCCGCGCTTCCCAAGTGGCGCACTTATCCAGTGCGCCACCGGGCCGGCCTGAACAAGTAAATGTTAAAATAAAAATTGCATTTAAAAAAAAAAAGAAAAAGAAAGCAATGGAATTTACAAATGACCTGGAGGAACAAAACGAATTAAAACAATAATAATAATTTTTTTAAAATAAGCATATGTATTAAAATAATTTTTGGAACACTGAGCAAGCTAAAAAGGAAGAAGAGCAGTCTGAGCAGAAAGAAAAAAAGAAAAAGAAAGAAAGGAGAGAGAGAAAGAGAGAGAAAGATATTATTAAAAACAGGTAAAACAAGCATTTTTAATGACAGAAAATAGACAATCATATTGAAATCATAAACATGAAACTTTGAGCTAAAATTCTACTGTGAAATATAGAAATATATAAAAAAGGATATTAAAGATCTAGTAATATCATTAACGTGCTTGACACAATTTAATGATATAAAACTTTCTTACAAAGAATACACAGTCCTTCCATTCAGCATTTACGAA
>NW_007732090.1:126017-136545 GCF_000696425.1 Galeopterus variegatus | reverse complement strand
ATTTTTTGTTGTTGTTTTGAATAGTAGTTTCCAAGTCTCATTTCCCCCTGAAAATTGCTTTGTTTATGGATGGCATCTCTAATTCATGGCAGTGGATTAGAGAAATATCCACAGAAATTTCTGCCCATGCTTTTGTCACTATCATTTTGGGGTCAAAATATAATGTCATGGGAAATATGTAATTGCCAGGAAATTCTCAACTTCTCTGATCTTGATTTCTTCATCTATAAAATAAATAGGGTGACATAAATTTTGATCAACCTTAATGCTATGACCACATCGTGAAGCTAAGCAATATTTACCTTTTAAGTTAAAGATGGCAGCATCGGCCTCCCCACAGTGAAATGCCACAACTAGACACCTCAACATGACTCACCATTATTACCTCCATAATCTTGACACTCTGCATCGTACTCCAGCTAAAATTCTCAAAATTTACCTACCCCCCTGACCCTCCCCCCAAAAAACATTAAAATATCAAACCACATAAACCCCTGAGACTAAAAATGAATGAAAATCTATTTGCCTCTTTCATCGTCCCTACACTAATAGGAACGCCCTTTGTAATCCTCATTACCCTTCTGCCCACCATAATATATCCCTCCCCCTCTTGCCTCTTCAACAACCGCTTAACCTCCCTACAAAAATGGTTAACCCAACTCATCCTAAAACAACTAATAACAATCCACAACACCAAAGGATGGGAATGGTCCTTAATATTAATTTCACTAATCCTATTTATTGGCTCAACAAACCTACTAGGCCTACAATCTCTCTCATTTACACCAACCACCCAACTTTCTTTAAACCTAGGCATGGCAATCCCTGTATGAGCTGGAATGGTAATTACAGGGATTTGCCACAAAACAAAAGCACCCCTAGCCCACTTCCTGCCACAAGGAACACCCACCCCTCTCATCCCAATACTTGTAATCATTGAAACCATTAGCCTCTTCATCCAACCCGCAGCCCTGGACGTAGGATTAACAGCCTACATCAAGCCAGCCACCTGCTCACGCACCTTATCAGAAGTGCCACGTTAGCATAGCAACCTTAAGCCCCCTAGCAGCCTTAACCACCTTCATCATCTTCATCCTACTCACTGCCCTTGAACTTGCCATGGCCCTGATTTAAGCCTACGTATTCACCCTCCTAGTGAGCCTCTACCTACACAACAGCACATAATGACTTACCAAACCCACGCCTCCCACATAGTAAACCCTAGTCCCTGACCACTCACAGGAGCCCTATCCTCCCTACTCATAGCATCTGGTCTGGCAATATGATTCCACTTTAACTCTAACACCCTACGAATTCTAGGCCTAGTCACCAGCCAGTTAACCGTATATCAATGATGACGAGATATAGTGTGATAGAGCACCTTTCAAGGCCACCATACAACCGTTGTTCAAACGGGCCTGCGATATGGAATAGTCCTATTTATCGTATCTGCAGTCTTCTTTGTCAGATTCTTCTGAGCCTTTTACTCCTCAATCCTAGCCCCAACTCTTCAACTAGGAGGATGCTGACCACCTACAGGCATCAACCCCCTCAGTCCTATGGAAGTCCCACTACTCAACACATCAGTCCTATTAGCCTCTGGGGTATCCATACATGAGATCACCACAGTGTCATAGAGGGAAACCACAAACATTTATTCCAAGCCCTCTTCATCACAATCTCTCCAGGCATTTACTTTAAACTTCTCGAGGACTTAGAATACTTTGAAGCATCCTTCACTATTTCCACAAGCGTATACAGATCACATTCTTTATGGCAACAGGCTTCCGTTGCCTACATATAATTACTGGCTCCACCTTTTTCACAATCTGCTTTTTACGCCAACTAAAATTTCACTTCACATCCACCCACCACTTTGACTTTGAAGCCGCAGCCTGATACTGACACTTTGTAGATGTAGTCTGACTATTCTTACACGTCTCCACTTACTGAGGAGGGTACTATTCTTTCAGTATCAGCTAGTACGATTGACTTCCAATCAATTAGCTCTGGTCACAACCCAGAAAAGAATAATCAAATTAATATTAACTCTCTCAACCAACATAGCGTTAGTACTTCTGCTCATTACCATCGCCTTTTTACTCCCACAACTAAACATCTATGCAGAAAAATCGAACTCATATGAATGTGGGTTCGACCCAATAGGATCTGCCTGCCTACCATTCTCCATAAAATTTTTCCTGGGAGCCATAACATTCCTACTATTTGACCTAGAATTTGCCCTTCTACTACCTCTCCCTTGAGCCACCCAAATAAACAGCCTCAAACTGATACTTATAATAGCATTTATCCTAATCCTCGTTCTATCACTAGGTCTAGCCTACAAATGAACCCAAAAAGACCTAGAATGAGATGAATATAGTAGTTGGCTTAATTAAAACAACTGGTTTTGACCCATTAAATTGCAATATTTTGTAACTACTAAAATGCCCTCAGTCTACATCAACAATATCCTAGTACACACCACAGCCTTCGTAGGACTACTAATATACCAATCCCACCTCATATCCTTTCTCCTATGCCTAGAAGTCATGATACTATCCCTATTCATCCTAAGCACCCTCCTGTCCCTAAACCTACACCTCACCCTGTCCCACACCCTCCCCACCTTCCTTCTAGTCTTTGCAGCCTGCAAAGCCACTGTAGGCTTGGCACTTCTAATAACGGTCTCTAACACTTACAGCCTATAGACTATGTACAAAACCTCAACCTCCTACAACGCTAAAACTCATTACTCCCACAATTATACTCATTCCCACTACATGATATTCTAACAACAGCATAAACTGAATTAACTCGACAATCCACAGCCTATTAATTAGCCTCACCACCTTTTTCTTCTTAAATCACAATAACAAGAACAGCACAACCACATCATTAAACTTCTTCTCAGACCCCCTCACAATCCCCTTCTAATATTAACAACCTAACTCCTCCCCCTATTAATCATGGCAAGCCAACATCACCTCTCCAAAGAAATGACCACACGAAAAAAACTATATATCCTTACACCAATCTCACTACAAATTTTCCTAATCATAACATTCACCGCCATAGAACTAATCATATTTTATTTCCTATTTGAAGCAACACTGATCCCAACCCTAATTATTATCACCTGATGAGGCAACCAACCAGAACTAATGCAGGACTTTATTTTCTCTTCTACACCCTCCTCGGCTCTATACCACTACTCATCGCACTAATCTATGTCCATAACTCCATCGGCTCATTAAACCTATTATTAATTCAACACTGAACTTGAACACCCCTACCCCCATGATGCAGCACCCTTCTATGAACATGCATGACGGTGTTTATGGTAAAAATACCACTCTACAGACTCCACCTATGACTGCCAAAAGCACATGTAGAAGCTCCTATCACTGGATCTATAGTTCTTGCAGCAATTCTACTAACGTTAGGAGGGTACAGAATAATACGAATCACCACCACCCTAAGCCCCCTAAAAAACTTTATGATCTACCCCTTTCTTATACTCTCCCTATGAGGAATAATCATGACAAGCTCCATCTCTCTACAACAGACAGACCTAAAATCCCTCATCGCCTACTCATCCGTTAGCCACATAGCCCTAGTAATCGTAGCTATCCTGAGGATTCACAGGAGCCACAGACTCACATCATCACTACTCTTCTGCCTTGCAAATTCCAACTATGAACGTATCCACAGCTGATCTATAATCCTGGTCCATGGACTACAAATACTCCTCCCACCAACAGCAGCGTGGTGATGACTAGCCTCCTTAACAAACTTAGCCCTACCGCCAACCATCAGTCTAACTGGAGAGTTATTTGTAATGATAACATCATTCTCACGATCGAGCATCACAATCATTCTCATGTGTTTCAACATTCTAATTACAGCCCTATATACCCGATTCATACTAGTCACAACACAATAAGGAGCCTTCACACACCACATCAATAACATCAAACCATCCCTCACATGAGAAAACTCTCTAATTCTCATACACATCATTCCACTCCTACTCCTATCCCTCAACCCCCCAAAAATCTTAGGCCCCTCCTACTGTAAATATAGTTTAAACAAAACATTAGGTTGTGAACCTAACAATAAAAGCTCAAAACTTCTTATCTACCAAGAAAGACTGCAAGAACTGCTAACTCCTGCCACCATACTTAAAACTATGGCTTTATTATTTTTAAAGGATAGAAGTGATCCATTGGCCTTAGGAACCAAAAAATTGGTGCAACTCCAAATAAAAGTAATAAGCCTATTTTCCTCCTTGACAGCAGTTTAACTTATTATCCTTATCTACCCCTATTATCCTTACCCTCACCAACATATACAAAGACAACACCTGCCCCCACTACATGAAGACCTCAATCCAATTCACCTTCCTAACCAGACTTACATCCGCCCTCATGTTTATCCACTCTGGACAAGACATAATCATCTCTAACTGACATTAAGTCACCATCCAAACACTCAAGCTATCCCTCAGCTTCAAATTAGACTATTTCTCAATGATTTTCACCCCAGTAGCCCTCTTCATCACATGATCCATCATGGAATTCTCACTATGATATATACAATCAGACCCCAACATTAACAAATTCTTCAAATACCTACTCACCTTCCTCATCACAATACTAATCCTGGTCTCTGCCAACAATCTATTCCAACTCTTCACTGGATGAGGAGTTAGCATCATATCCTTTCTCCTTATTGGATGATGATACGATCCAACAGACACAAACAGGGCAGCCCTACAAGCAATCCTCTACAACTGCTTTGGAGATATCGGCTTCATCCTGGCCATAGCATGATTACTCATGCATTCAGACACATGAGACCTTTAACAACTATTTATCCTTAACGTGAATCCGAATCTTCTCCCACTAGCAGGCCTCCTCCTCACTGCAACAGGCAAGTCCACCCACCATACTTAAAACTATGGCTTTATTATTTTTAAAGGATAGAAGTGATCCATTGGCCTTAGGAACCAAAAAATTGGTGCAACTCCAAATAAAAGTAATAAGCCTATTTTCCTCCTTGACAGCAGTTTAACTTATTATCCTTATCTACCCCTATTATCCTTACCCTCACCAACATATACAAAGACAACACCTGCCCCCACTACATGAAGACCTCAATCCAATTCACCTTCCTAACCAGACTTACATCCGCCCTCATGTTTATCCACTCTGGACAAGACATAATCATCTCTAACTGACATTAAGTCACCATCCAAACACTCAAGCTATCCCTCAGCTTCAAATTAGACTATTTCTCAATGATTTTCACCCCAGTAGCCCTCTTCATCACATGATCCATCATGGAATTCTCACTATGATATATACAATCAGACCCCAACATTAACAAATTCTTCAAATACCTACTCACCTTCCTCATCACAATACTAATCCTGGTCTCTGCCAACAATCTATTCCAACTCTTCACTGGATGAGGAGTTAGCATCATATCCTTTCTCCTTATTGGATGATGATACGATCCAACAGACACAAACAGGGCAGCCCTACAAGCAATCCTCTACAACTGCTTTGGAGATATCGGCTTCATCCTGGCCATAGCATGATTACTCATGCATTCAGACACATGAGACCTTTAACAACTATTTATCCTTAACGTGAATCCGAATCTTCTCCCACTAGCAGGCCTCCTCCTCACTGCAACAGGCAAGTCCACTCATTTTGGCCTGCACCCATGACTGCCCTCCACCATAGAAGGCCCCACACCTGTCTCAGCCCTACTTCACTCCAGCACAATAGTCATCGCAGGAATCTTCGTACTAATCCAATTTTACCCACTAATAGAAAATAATGAAACAGCCCAAATACTAGCACTATGCCTGGGTGATTTCACCACACTATTCACAGCCATCTGTGCCTTAACACAAAACAACATCAAAAAAATCATTGCATTTTCCACCTCGAGCCAACTGGGCCTAATAATAGTAACAATTGGCATCAACCAACCACACCTAGTATTCCTCCACATCTGCACACACGCATTTTTCAAAGCTATGCTATTTATATACTCTGGCTCCATCATCCACGATCTAAACAATGAACTATGGCAAGTCTGTCAAATTGGGCCTGCTGGAACATACTTCATCTATCAGTTCTTCATAACTGTGGTCTGGGGAGCCGGACTCAGCAGGTAGGAGCGTGACTGGATTCAATGTCTATGCTGTTTCAAAGCCCACCTGAGGGTTTTCACAGAGGAGTCCTTGACAGTGAGTCATCCTGGAGTTACTCAGCCAGTGGTATCCCAAACTGTTCATTAGGGCGGTCAGCACATGTGGGACCTTTACACTGAGATTTTTTCCCAGAGTGAGTTGGTCTGCCTCTTGGATTAAGGTGATGGTGGCTGCCAGGGCCTACAGGCAAGGTGGCCAGCCCATTGCTGCTGTATCCAACTGTTTGGACAAGTATGCCATTGGCCTTTGCCAAGGTCGTATGCTCTGGGTGAGGACCCCCACAGCCATATGATCCCTCTCATGTACAAAGAGGTCAAAGTCTCAAGTTATATCTGGAATTCCAAGGATAGGAGCATGGGTCAACAGAGATTTAACATTTAAAACTGCATGCTCTTGCTTTGAGCCCCATGTTAGAGGCTCCTTCTTATCTCCTTCAATTACTTTATATAAGGGCTTAGGCTTTTCTGAGTAACCTGTTATCCAGATGAGACAGAAGCCAGCAGCCCCAAAGAACTCTGAATTTTGTCTTGGTGTCTGGTCAGGGTATGGCACAAACAGCTCACTTTCTTTCTATTCCCAATGAATGGCATCCTTCAGATGTGATACCCCTCATATTTGACCTTCTGTTCGTATATCTGTGCCTTTTTTCTTGACACCTTGTACCCTGATTTAGAAAGCAGACTTAGTAGGGCTTTTGTTCCCACCTGGAAATTTTTCTGTGTGCAACTAGCCAGGAAGATGTTATCAACATATTGAAGCAGGATGCAATCCAATCCCTCTCCTGGAAAGACAGCTTAGTCCAAAGTCAGTACTTCTCCAACGAGTGTAGGCAAATTTTTGAATCCTTGTGGCAACCTAGTCAAAGTTAGTTGAGTTTTTCTTCCAGTTTGGGAATTTTCCCATTCACAGGCAAACAGCAGCTGACCTCTGGGTGCTAGTCAGGGGCAAAAGAAGGCATCTTTGAGATTGAGGCAGGTGAACCATCTAGCCTTTACAGAGAGCAGAGCAGACTCAGGAGTGTGTAAGGATTGGGCACCATGGAGTGAACGATGACTGCTGCCTTGTTCTCAGCTCACAGGTCCTGGACTTGATGATACCCCTTTCCAGTGGGCTTCTTGACTGGCAGGAGCAGCATATTCCAAGATGATTGGCACTCCATCAACTTTCCTGCAGCTTGTAACCAGTGGGAGTGTTCCTGGATTCCAAATTGAGCTTCCTACAGGATTGGGCATTGTTTGACCCTGACTGGTGTAGCCCCTGGGTTTAGCTCTATAATTATCAGGGCATAATTCTTTGCCATATTTGGGGGTCCCAACTCTGCCCAGACTGAGGGAAAGTCTCTAAAGGAACAGTGTCTCAAGAGATCTGGTGATCCTGTGTTTGAGTCTTCTTCAGTCTTGGTGTATATGCACCATTCTTCCCTGCAGACCATTACAGCCACTGATTACTTAGAGTTAAATGAGTCATTTCTCCAAGTGTGAAGGTTATTTGTGCCTCTAGTTTTTTTTCTGCAATCCCTTCCTAGTAGAGGCATCAGGTAAATACAGGAATTCATGGGTCACCCTGTGACCCCTGAGGTGGCAAGTTCAGCCTTGCAGAATAGCTGGTCTGCTTGTGTCCATGTGGAGCCAAAAATGATGGCCTTTCAACCTGAGAATGGAGCCATTGGGCTGGTGACTCCGAGAATGTTTTGCCCCAGGATCCACCATGAAAGTCATAGGTTGGCCCCCTACCCTCATGTTGACCATGGGCTCCTGGGGGCCCAGGAAGAGGGAGCCCAGTCTTTCCTAATCTAAGTCTATCCTTTCAGGGCCAATGAGGTTCTGGAACTCCTGGCTCAGGGGTTGGGGCTCATATTTTTCTTTCCAGGGTGTGCCTTTTCTTGGGGCATTAGTAGGGGGTGTTACCCCCTTTTAGGGCACTCATTTATTTCCAATGGCCAAACTCTTTGCAAAAAGCACGCTGGTTAGACTGTAGGGGTGCCCTTCCTCCTTCTCAATAGGGTTCTTCTTTTTTCTTTGATGTGGAGTTTCAGTTCAGATTGAGTGCTGCTGCCAAGAGTGTCACCCTCTGTCTTAGGCATTTATCTGCCTCCTTCTGGGCCTCCCAGTCTCAATTGATGAATACCTGTTGTCCACCCCTAGGAGCTGTGTGGTATTCATCCAAGCATAACCTTCCAGCTTTTGTAGCTTGCGATGGATGCCAGCACAGGACTGGGTCATAAAGGCTGCATTGACCATCCATTGATTCTCAGCTGCTTGAGGGTCAAATGGTGTGTAGATTTGGAAGGCTTTACATAACATTTCATAAAACTCTGCAGGTGGCTCATCAGATTTCTGGGTCATGATGGTCATTTTGGACATATTAGTGGGTTTTCGAGCACCTGCTTTCAGCCCTTGGAGAAGAGCCTTTCTGTATTGGCAGAGTTCATCAGTCCCTTCTTCTTCATTAAAGTCCCAGTTTGGTGCTGTGTCTGGAGTATCATCTCCTTCCCAGGTCTCAGGATCCATGGATGCTGCAGGGGCCTGCTGTTGCAACCGTTGCCTAGTGATGTTCAGGATATGTTGCTGTTCCTCAGTGCTGAAGAAGGTAAGGAACAAATGCCAACAGTTTTCCGGGTGAATTGATGGGTAAGGAAAATCAACCCCAAGAAACTGATGAGAGCCTGAGGATTTTCTGAATATGATGGAGTATGTTGTTTCCAATTCAAGAGGTCTATGGTTGTAAAGGGCTTCCTAGCTGTACACTGCCATCTGGATTGATCTGCTGTGGGCCTTGGGTCTCCTGCAGGGGCATCTGGAGGGCTAGAACTTGTTGAGCAGACAAGAGTTGTTTTCCCACTGGTTCAGGACTTTCAGCACTTTTAGGGCACTCTGGCAATGACACTGGCAGGGTCAATGGAGACTGTCTGGCACTGGGCACCTAAGACCAAGCATCCCTGAGGAAATGCAGTATAATGGAGTTGAGAACTCTTCATCTGGGTCCCCTTAATATATAGGCCTTTTTATTTCTTTTTGATTGTGCTTTGACTTCCACACTGTTTGTACAGCAGGGAGCTTACTCTTTCCCTTATGAACACAGAACTGGACCCAGGGTGGCAGAGTCATGGCTATAGTCAGCCAGGAGTCTAATTATGGAAACTAATCTCAGTGTCCTGGCTCCCCTGAAATGACCTCGTAAACTGCTCAAACATTTGAAGTTCCAGTGTCCCTACTGGAGGCCATCCAACACTAAAGATGGTCCATTTTAATTCACATAGGGTCCAGAGTTTCCCAGGGGTCATTTTATTTCCATGCTTCCCAGAGAAACCCTTTTGAAAATTTTTAACATACAATTAAGGATGGTAGGTTTTGAGGCATTTGTCTCCATATTTAATTCTATCCTCCATTTTTGCCTCAGGCATTATGCCCTAAATAAACAAATGGGATTATATCAAACTAAAAATCTTCTGCACAGCAAAAGAAACAATTAACAGAGTTAAAAGACAACCAACAGAGTGGGAGAAAATATTTGCAAAATATACATCTGACAAAGGATTAATATCCAGAATATACAAGGAACTCAAACAACTTTACAAGAAAAAAACAAGCAACCCAATTAAAAAATGGGCAAAAGAGCTAAATAGGCATTTCTCAAAGGAAGATATACGAATGGCCAGCAGACATATGAAAAAATGCTCAACATCACTCAGCATTCCGGAAATGCAAATCAAACCCACACTGAGATACCATCTCACCCCAGTTAGAATGGCTAATATCCAAAAGACTATGACCGATAAATGCTGGCAAGGTTGCAGAGAAAAAGGAACTCTCATACATTGTTGGTGGGACTGCAAAATGGTGCAGTTTCTATGGAAAATGGTATGGAGGTTTCTCAAACAATTGCAGATAGATCTAACATATGACCCAGCTATCCCGCTGCTGGGAATATACCCAGAGGAATGGAACTCATCAAGTCAAAGGTATACTTGTTCCCCAATGTTCATCACAGCACTCTTTACCATAGCTAAGAGTTGGAACCAGCCCAAATGTCCATCATTAGATTCGTGGATACAGAAAATGTGGTATATCTACTCAATTGAATACTACTCAGCTATAAGAAAGAATGAAATACTGCCATTTGCAACAACATGGATGGACCTTGAGAGAATAATATTGAGTGAAACGAGTCAGGAAGAGAAAAAGAAATTCCACATGTTCTCACTCATTGGCGGGAGCTAAAAAAACAAACAAATTAATTCACCCACATACACACAAAAAAAAAAAAACTGGGGGGGGGGAAGAAGATATAACAACTATA
>NW_007732090.1:123605-125252 GCF_000696425.1 Galeopterus variegatus | reverse complement strand
GGGGGGGGGGGGGTGGGGATGGGCCATAAAAATCATATACATTTTATTTTGAAAAAAAAAAAATTTAACGAAAAAAAAAAAAAAAAGAAAGAATGAAAAACTGCCATTTGCAACAACATGGATGGACCTTGAGAGAATAATATTGAGTGAAACGAGTCAGGAAGAGAAAAAGAAATTCCACATGTTCTCACTCATTGGCGGGAGCTAAAAAAACAAACAAATTAATTCACCCACATACACACACAAAAAAAAAACCGGGGGTGGTGGGGAAGAAGATATAACAACTATACTTTTATGAAGTTGTTACAACAAGCAAACGGAAAGGACATTCTTGGGGGGGAGGGGAGAGAGGGAGGAGGGAGGGAGGTGTCGGTGATGGGCCATAATAATCATATACATTGTATATTGACAAAATAAAAATTTAACGAAAAAAAAAAAAAAAGAAAGAATGAAATACTGCCATTTGCAATGACATGGAAGGACCTAGAGAGAATTATATTAAGTGAAACAAGTCAGGCTCAGAAAGAGAAATATCACATGTTCTCACTTATTTGTGGGAGCTAAAATTAAATAAATAAATACACAAAAAACTTGGGGGGGAGGGAAGAAGACATAACACTACGATTCCTTGAAATTGATATGACAAACATACAGAAAGGACATTGTTGGGAGGGAGGGAGGTTTCGGTAACTGGCCACAACAATCAACCACATTGTATATCGACAAATAAAATAAAATAAAATAATAAAATAATCCAATATACTACTTTATTATGTAATTTCAAAAATAATTCTGCTAGGCTAGTCAATTAACTCAGTTGGTTAGAGATGGTTGTGTTATAACACCAGCATCAAGGGTTTGAATTTTCTTACTGGCCAGCCACCAGTAAGTAAGTAAGTAAGTAAGTAAGTAAGTAAGTAAGTAAGTAAGTAAGTAAGTAATAAGTAAGTAAGCAAGTAAAGTAAGTAAAGTAAGTAAAAGTAAGTAAGTATGTAAGTAAGTAAGTAAGTAAGTAAGTAAGTAAGTAAGTAAGTAAGTAAGTAAGTAAGTAAGTAAGTAAGTAAGTAAGTAAGTAAGTAAGTAAGTAAGTAAGTAAGTAAGTAAGTAAGTAAGTAAGTAAGTAAGTAAGTAAGTAAGTAAGTAAGTAAGTAAGTAAGTAAGTAAGTAAGTAAGTAAGTAAGTAAGTAAGTAAGTAAGTAAGTAAGTAAGTAAGTAAGTAAGTAAGTAAGTAAGTAAGTAAGTAAGTAAGTAAGTAAGTAAGTAAAGTAAGTAAATAAGTAAGTAAGTAAGTAAGTAAAGTAAGTAAGTAAGTAAGTAAGTAAGTAAGTAAGTAAGTAAGTAAGTAAGTAAGTAAGTAAGTAAGTAAGTAAGTAAGTAAGTAAGTAAGTAAGTAAGTAAGTAAGTAAGTAAGTAAGTAAGTAAGTAAGTAAGTAAGTAAGTAAAAGTAAGGAAGTAAGTAAGTAAGTAAGTAAGTAAAAGTAAGTAAGTTAGTAAGTAAAAGTAAGTAAGTAAATAAGTAAGTAAAAGTAAGTAAGTAAGTAAAAGTAAGTAAGTAAGTAAGAAGTAAGTAAGTAAATAAATAAATAAATAAATGATTAAATAAATAAATGAATGATTAAATAAGTAAATGAATGATTAAATAAATAA
>NW_007732090.1:120745-123055 GCF_000696425.1 Galeopterus variegatus | reverse complement strand
TCTTCATAATGCTATGTAATATTTTTTAGCAATGTGTGAATAGAATCTGGCATGCAAAGTACCTGGCCAAGGTCATACAGCTAGTAATTAGGAGCATCTAAATACTAGCCAGAGTTTTTTATTTTATTTATTTTTTATTTTTGTATTGAAAGACTAAGCCCATTTTACTTTTGTAGCTTGCTGTTTTCCAACTTGTTACTTGTTTTATATGTGTGTGTTTGATGATAAGAGGAAAGACTTTAGATGGCTTAACAAAATAGTAGATTTCGGCTTCAAAAAAAAAAAGATTGAATCTAATACCAAATTATGCAAACAGATAACATTACTTAGAGTGCAACCATGTACCTTAGAGAAGAATCTAGATGAGATTCTTCTGGACTAGCAAAAAAACTAAAATGCTTTTAGTGACCTAGGCTTGTTACATAAATGTGTAAAATAGCCAAGAGGAAGTGATGGAGCTTGTGTTAAACTGGAGACTGTATATGTCTGCAACTAAAGGTCAAAGAAACAAAAACCTCAGCATCAATAACAATACTGAAAATTCCGTTGACCAAACAAAATATTTCAAAGGCCAAATTCCAGATTTGAAATTCTAGTTAGCCACTTTATTGCAGGTAATAATCGATACTTCATTTTCGTAAGTGACTTATTTTATTAGAGATTCAAAAACAAGTAGAATAAATACTTTTATGTATTTTGTACATAAAGTCCTCAAAGTAGAGAGAGAAACATGAATTTGTTTAAAATAATTTCTTTTTTCCTATAAACTCTGCCAGCTACTTTGCAAGGCATGAAGATGGCATTCATAAGTGATAAGCCCTTGTATATTCTGGATATTAATCCTTTGTCAGATGTATATTTTGCAAATATTTACTTTACAGCAAAAAACCAAATAACCTAATTAAAGAATGGGCAAAGGAGCTGAATAGGCATTTCTCAAAGGAAGATATGCGAAAGGCCAGCAGACACATGAAAAAATGCTCAACCTCACTCAGCATCTGGGAGATGCAAATCAAAACCACACTGAGATACCATCTCACTCCAGTTAGAATGGCTAACATCCAAAAGACTGAGAATGATAAGTGCTGGAGAAGTTGTGGAGAAAAAGGAACTCTCATCCACTGTTGGTGGGGCTGCAAAATAGTGCAGCCTTCGTGGAAAATGATACAGAGGTTCCTCAAACAATTGCAGATAGATCTACCATATGACCCAGCAATTCCACTGCTGAGAATATACCCAGAGGAATGAAATCTTTATGCCAAAGGGATACCTGTACTCCAATGTTTATTGCAGCTCTATATAAAATAGCCAAGAACTAGAACCAGCCCAAGTGTCCATCATCTGATGAGTGGATAAGGAAACTGTGGTACATCTACACAATGGAATATTACTCTGCTATAAAAAGCAATGAAATACTACCATTTGCAATAACATGGATGGACTTAGAGAAAATTATATTAAGTGAAACAAGTCTGGCACAGAAAGAGAAATACCACATGTTCACACTTATTTGTGGGAGCTAAAAATAAATAAATAAACACACAAACAAATAAACGGGGGGGAGAGGAGAAGACAGAATAACCACAAAAATTCCTTGAACTATTTAAGTGTAGTGAACAGATACAATGGGGGGGGGGAGAGGAGGGGGTGGAAAGGAATGGGTAAAGGGGCACAAAAAAAATAAATAAATTTTAAAAATTAAGGAAAAAATAATAACAAAAGTAAGCCATGTAAATTATCAAAGGAAAAATAATGTAATGAAGAGTCAAAGTATAGATTATACACATCTGAGGCCACAACAACATAAAGGTAAAGACAGTGTTATACATACATTATGAAAACACTGTTTTTCTGTTTTCATTTCACGTATTCTGCAAGAATTCCATTTGCACTTTAATTCCTCCAGAATTTTTCTGGAAATAATCAGGGGTTGTCTCAGGTGTGCTTCGTGGTTGAGCTCAAGGCTCTCATGGTAGCCTCTGATTTCCCCTTTCCTGTTTCAGCTAATAGAGGTATTATCTTTTCTGCTGCTAGTGCCTAGGTGGCAAATATTTGCTGTATCTTTCTAAAAATGACAACTCCTAAAATTATCAATACCTGCCAGTCTCTGTGTTCAGTATGCTGATGAGTGAAACCAAGGTGTTTTTCAATTTTACCTGTCCTTTTATTGGGAAATGCTGAGTGACAGGAATAGCAGAAATTTGAACGATGGTTTTCACGTAGCACTAAGAATGATTTCAACCTTTAGCTGATGGCCCATTCTTTATGAAATGAACTTTGTGCTATGACTCTGTTCTCCTCCTGAAAAAG
>NW_007732090.1:118662-120136 GCF_000696425.1 Galeopterus variegatus | reverse complement strand
AAAAAAAAAACTAACAATCATCTAGCATTCTGGAATCAATAATGTATATAAGTTATACCCATATCACCAATTCATATTTGTGTAGAGCTTTACAGTTTTCATGAATGTATTTAACAACCATTTACTTAATACTTAGTTTGTGACTTTACTGTGCTAGAAACTGGGAAGAAATGAAAATAGATATACTGTCACTTATGCACAATTAAGTGAAATTAAATTAAAGGTATCAATGCATAATCCAGGGTGGTGATAATTATGAGTTAATAAATGTGCTTTATGTTAAACAGAAAAATATAATAGCACATCATAAACACAATAAACACATTATATACATAGACACATATATGTACATGTTTGTATAAGTGTGTATATACAATAGATTTCATGACTTAAAACTAACGTTACCATTTATTTCCTTCTATGTGTCCAGAACTCTGTGTATGTGTGTGTGACATTTAACGTAATAAAGATAAGGTTGATAAATCAATGGGAAAGAAGTATTTAATCAACAAAATGGTAACGAGACCATTAGTTAGCTATCTTTGTTGCCCTGAAAAATTTCTTGGATTAGAATGTAACCATAAATTCTAAGTGGAGAAAGAAGGCTATGGGTGGTGTGGGGATTATAGTTTAATCTTGTAGCTGGAACAATTTGGAAATAAAATGTAATTATGGAAAGCAGATGTTAAGGTCTCTGAATGAATACCAATAAAGAGAACCCCTCTTCTCCATCCAACTTCTGGATAAATTTGAGAAAGAACATAAAAGGTAAATATAGGAGCCAAAATGACTTTATTACTGAATGAAGCCAAGTCAGAGGACACAATTTTATGTTTGTTATACAGATGGGCTTGTTAATACTGACCTCACCATTAGGCAGACTTAATTGCAAGTAATTTTGTGCTGGGGCAAATCCATAGGTCTATAAGGGGAGTCAACACTTGCAGGAACAGAGCAGAATTTCTTGACCAGAATAACTGTTAGGAAATAGAACAGTGCAGTTGAATTGAGTTTGCACAGTTATTTTCCCCAAATTCACCAATGAGATTTATGACTTAGCCTCACCAGTGTTCATCAGTAGAAGAAAGAGACTTGGAGTTAACTAAAAAAGTTTCTTTCACAGAAAGAAACATGAAGAGTGAAAGGAAATATTCCCCACTAACACACTCTCAGTATTTGTTCTCTTTATTGATATTGATTGAACTTAATGATCAAACTATGATCAACTAGGGATAGTTCTCTATGAGGAAAGAGATAGCAATTTAATCAGGATTGTTCTGCTACCAACTTTGCAAAGTCACTTTTGGATGAAAATTTGTGCTTCCGGTATCCATTACTTAGTGTTCCTCAAGATGGTAGCAGAAACTCACTGTTATCTGTGGAAAAGAGAAATTATTCCTGATTTCAACTTCTCCAGGATGCCAATTAGTTCATATCAGTTGTCCAGGTACCAGGTGAATCTGTCAGGGTTCTC
>NW_007732090.1:115514-117040 GCF_000696425.1 Galeopterus variegatus | reverse complement strand
AAACAAACAAACAAACAAACAAACAAATGTAAATGCTTGAACTAAAGAGTTTACTTCTTCTTCACATAATCATTCAGAGCAGAACTTTTGCCTATGCAGTTAAACCACATGATATTTTCCCACAGGGTATTGAGGCTCTCTCTCTTCCTTTTTAACAGCCTATGCATCAGTTTGGATGTCTTTAGACTTGAATTCAACTTCACTGATTCTTTACTCTGCCATGTCTAATCTACCTTTAAGTGCATCCAATGCACTTTTTTAATGTGTGTATTGAATTTTCAGTTCTAGGATTTTCATTTGTCTCTTTTTTGGTTTAAAACCTCTCCTAGAATGTCATATCCCTTCTCCAAGTGTTCTCTTCTTACTCTGTAAATTCCTTTATATATTTATTATGGTTATTTCTAAGCCCTTGTGTACTAACTAGAACTGAGATTATACCAAAGCAAGTGAGATGCCTAGTGCACAAAATTTCAGGAGGCATGCATTCTCAAGTTTGTACTAGTGCCAAACCTGCACTTACACAACCATGAGAGTGATTGCCACTTTAAATTTTGTACTTTAAGCATATCACTTGCCTTACCTTAATCATAACCCTATTCTTAATTTCAACATGAGTCATTTGTGGGCTGTTTATACTGACTGATTTTCCTCTTGATCCTGGAGCATCTTTTCAAAACTCTTCCATTTGGAGTTTTGGGTGGTCCTAGTTGATCCACTTGTTCAGGAGCAGCTTCTCCCCTTCAGTTCAGTCATCTCCAAATAATGAGTCTTAGACACCATCTGATGCGCAGGCAGTTTATTCTGACAGCACTCTCACAAGACTGAAAGCAGGAGTAGGCAAGTGGCATGGGACCAGATATAGATAGGGGGTCAAATGACCGACTTACTAGGAAGATCTTTGTCCACAGACCATTTTCAAAGTTTGGAGAATCCGTCTCCTTTTTTTATACCTGTATCCAGTCTTAGTCAATTACCAGGTATTTCTTTCATAAAAGAAGGTTAAGCTATTCTTGTAAGAGCAAGCTTTATTTTAACGTTTCTGAAAGTTATATCTGTGGCCTTTTCTCCTGGAAATCCCCAGGTCAGGGTTTGGAAATTCCTGGGCCAGGTTGTTTCAACTGCTAAGTGATACATAGTTTTGGCCCTGCAATATGCTTAAGTGGGCCTTATGGCTATCATTAATCGTATAGCCATAATATGTCTTCTTATAGTATCCAGTATAGAGACTCTGTTCTGTTAATGTCTGCAAAGGTTTGAGCTTTCAAACAGCTGGAAGCTAAGTTGCTTGCTGTTCCCCTTTATCATGTGGAGGTTTGACTGTAGATTTCATTATGGGTCGGTTTCAATTTTATCTTTAATTTTATGATACCCCTTAGTACTGAAACCTTTTTTTCCACTCCTAAGAGAACTTCTTTTTGTCATTTTGTCTTTTTATTTACTGTTTTCATCTGGGTTTCTTGGAGTCTTGTTATAATGAGATTTCCTGCTTTCAAAAGTTGATTTGCTATAAATAAAAAGTCAGTAAA
>NW_007732090.1:113078-114186 GCF_000696425.1 Galeopterus variegatus | reverse complement strand
TAACCCAAAGGAATAAATTCCTGATGGAATCAGGTAAGTCAGATAAGTTTGATAAGGTAAGCTTTCTGGACAGAGTTTTGGGATGAATTGTGCCTCTTTCAGAGGGGTCACCTTTTACTCCTCATACTCCCTGACTTCCTTGGGTCAGGTGCTGGTATGTAGCTGAGCCTCCCTTCAAGAAAAGGAAAAGAAGGGGATCTTTATTGAACTATTCTCATCAGCAAGATTCTGCTGGGCTTATACTATATCATTTAATCCTCACCACAATACTATGATATCATGACCTGTCCTTGATAGAGGTATTATTTGTCCTGGTTTTCATGCAGTTGAGGAAAGTGAGACTCAAAGACAGTAATAACTTGCATAAGATGAAAGAACTAGTATGTGGGAGAGATGGGATGCAAAGCTTGGTATATCTGACATTAAATCCTGTGGTTTTTTCTCCACACCATGCCACCTCCCTCTGCCATTTTATTTTACCAAATGACACACCTGCAACCCTGGAAACCTGCAGGGACACAGTAAGGATCCCCGACCTTCAGGGACANTTGTTATAATGAGATTTCCTGCTTTCAAAAGTTGATTTGCTATAAATAAAAAGTCAGTAAATAGTAAAGGAATAAAATTGTACAGAATATACTCTCTGATCACAGAGAAATTAATTTAGAAATCTAGCAAAACTCTTCAGGGGCTTTTTTTTTTGTCCATTATACCTCAATTTAAAAAAGAAAAAGAAAGTAACCCCTTGCAAAAAAAAAAAAAAAAAATTACAACATGCTAGAGCAAGAGAGGGGCAGTCCTTGACTGACAAAACTCAGTTCAGCAAGGAGAAAGTGTGACATTCTAGTACTCCAGGGAAGAGAGTTGTTAAAGTAGCCTATATGCCCAGATGAATCTGTGAAAAGAGATTATGAGGTCCATAAGGAGGCAGGATAGCAAAACGGTTAAGGCCATGTTCAGGTATTAGACTACCTGGTGCCAAATCCCGGCTCTGCTACCTTTTAACTGAAATGAAATGAGAACCAAACCTAGATGGAGACCAATACTTAACCCAAAGGAATAAATTCCTGATGGAATCAGGTAAGTCAGATAAGTTTGATAAGGTAAG
>NW_007732090.1:110685-111452 GCF_000696425.1 Galeopterus variegatus | reverse complement strand
CAAGGGGAGAGGAGAAGTTTATACAGGATGATTAATAAATAAGGAGAGAGGCTATGTAGGTTCCTGGTCCAATCTGGTGTCCTCAAAAGATGGTGATACCTTGGCTAAGATTTTCACTAACAAATATAGGAAAACTGCTTGGGGCTCATGCAGGGAAATTAAAACTTGGTTCCTGCAGCTATTTGCTTGTGCAGTTACATCATGAGCTGCGGGAGAGAGGCTGAATTCTTCTTTGTTTCAGTTCTTTCCAACTGGCCTCTGGGAAACTTGTCCCCAAAGGTGAAAAGAATTGGTAAATGAACTTACTCAGATCCATACAATGATTTTAGACAATAACCACCAAACCAAGGTGAGCAAGCAAAGGTGGGTGAGTGTCATGAGGTGGACAGAGGGGTTAGGAAGGCCCAGGAAGTGAAGCCTGGAGTCCTGCTCTCTGATTCCTCCTTTAAAAAAAAAAATAATTGACAAACAAAAATTGTATATATTCAAGGTGTACGACATGATGATTTGATATAGATGTATGCTGTGTGGTGATTACCACAGCATGTCTGCTTCCTGCCCCGACTGCTTGTGTGACAGCAGCAGACAGCCCCTGTGTTAACAGCACTGTCTCTAGGATCAGTGGAGCTGACTTTAACCCTAGCTGTGTCAGGTACTATCTGTAATTCTGTGAAAGTCACTTAATCTTGCTGAACCTCAGTGTTCTCATCTTCAAAAGGGGAGGATAATGTAAAAAATTAAAATAAAATAAAATACATTTTTGAACT
>NW_007732090.1:108535-109264 GCF_000696425.1 Galeopterus variegatus | reverse complement strand
AAAAAAAAATAGAGCAATGAAATAAAATAGAAAGTCCAGAAACAGACCCACATATATAATGACAACCTATTAATAGTAAATGTTGCTGCAGTGAGGAAAGGACGGTCTTTTTAGTAAATTGTGCTGAGTCAGCTAGGTGCATCTAAGGAGGAAAAACCTTATCTGGAGTCCTAACATGTAAATATTAATTCCAGATGTATTTTAGATTTACATGTGGAAAGTGAACAATAAATCCTTTAGAATAAAATAGAACATGTTAATCACCTCGTAGCAAGTAAATATTTGTTGTATAGGATAGAAAATGCTTACTATCCAGGAAAAAAATAAGTAATATGGAAAAACATTGTTAAGTGACCAAAAACCCAAGTCGCAGAAGGTATTTTAAATGTATATAATAAACAAAGGAGGTGGGAAGATTTATCTGGATACTTAGGACTTGTGCACTATTCTGTGCATATGTCATAATTAAAAAAAAAAGTAAAACCGCTCTGGCCATAGGAACTTCAGATATTAGAATAGAACTTTTGAACCCTTCAGTACTATGCCTTGACCACTGGGATGCTTGAACAGATTTTACTTTATATCTATTTATTTTATTATATATTCCTGCCTTTTTCCAGATTATTTTTCCTGCATTTTGGCTTTGCTGCAGAGGCCCAGAATGCTTCAAGCCTAAGACCCAAAAGTCTGATGGTAAGAACAATTCAGGCAATAATTGGGGGGGGGGGG
>NW_007732090.1:104632-106933 GCF_000696425.1 Galeopterus variegatus | reverse complement strand
TTGAAACTCAAATTAACCTAGATGAGTTTGAACTATGCCATAGTTATTTACCATTATAAACAAGTGCCAATTAAGACATAGTTTATAGAGGGGAAACGTTCACAAATCTAAGCTTCACAGGTTCCTGGCAAGTATCCCTGCAACACTAGGGCTCCGAGAATTAATAGAGCTTGGAACCTTTACGTTGTCAGCTTGGGTACCACTATCTAATTATTTCTATAGCAATGTTTTAACAGGCAATCTAATATCTCATATCCAATAAGGACCTTATTTATAGCTAATTCTCCATAGTGTCATGCAATGATTAAGAATGAGATTTTGCAGTCAAACAGATTTAGATTTTAATACCAGTTGTAAGTCTCAGTTTGCTCACTTTAAAATGGGTATACTAATACTTCTAAAAGACTGTCTGACATCTAAAAACTTATCAATAAAAGTGAGAATAAACGATAAAATATAATTATATATTATCCCACATATATTAATGTTTAATTTTAAAGTGACATATATGCTATTTTATTACTACATTCTACAGTTATTAAGAAAAGTATTTATTGTAGCAAACTAATGAGAAGGCTGCGGTCAACAAGAGGTATGACCATTTCTCTTAGGTAAGATTATAAACAAAGTAAGAGAGAGGTCCCATTTGTCCTTAACCATTTCCCAAATCCTCTCCATTAACTCGTGATTATCATAGGGCCAACAAAATTTACAGTTAAGACTTTCAAAGATATTTAAATTCACTTTCAAAGACATTTAAATTCGCTTTCTACGTATTCGCTGAAATTTTCTGAAAAATGTTGAAGCATGACATTTCCCAGTCACTACCAAGATAATTACAAAGCATTATTACTAGAGTATATATGCAAATATATATATATATATATATATCACTCAAATGCTAAAGTTAAGAAAGACTTCCCCACATAATCAAATTCCCATTGAGAAATTTTAATCTACCTATGTGACTGTATCTAACTTACCTTTTAATTTTTTTCAAAGTTTAATATTAAATGAGCACATTGAGTTATGCTAGGCATCTTTCTAATTGTTTTATGTTATTTCATTTCATCCTTACAAGAACTACCCGTTGTCCGCATTTTACAGATGAGGAATGGAAGCACAGAAAAGTTAAGTTGCTTGCTCAAGGTCCTATGGAATAGAAGTGGCAGAGACCATATTCCAAAAAGGTTCTATTACTCCAGAATCTGTGCTCTTCTCCTCTGTTCTATATTGCTTATGCTTCAGTGTTGCCTCCAATCTCCTTCTGATTTAGCCCCCTTTCCATGCACAAAAATGAATATGCAGAGTTACTAATTAATGAGGCAGAATGTGTAAATTTTGGCGCTTTACTTTCTACAAAGATGTTCAAGTCCTTATGTTTTGAGGATGGAAAATGAAAATAGCTACAAAAAGCAGAAGATGTTGAAATATAAACCAGTTAAAAGTCTTGACATCACATACAAAAAGCCACCGCCAAGTAATCATTGATATAGCTCCCCACAACCACGTTTGACTAGCAAAACAAATAAAATAATTACTCTACTATAGAAAAATACAATAAGTTATATTGTATTCATTGCATGGCAGCTAAGAAAGATTACTTTGCTGCTTGAAGTAAAGTCTCAATAATGCAGAAGTTTTACATATATATAACAGTTTCAATGATCATAGATGATAAATGAGCCATTTGTTCAGACCCCATATTAAAAACAACCTACACGTAGGTCTGTTGATGTCCATCAGCATTTTTCTGTTTTCCTCTGGTCTTTCCCAGTTGTCTGAAGATCTCTGTGCAAAATAATTGTTTTCCCACAGTCTGTTAGTATCAAACACTTGGAAGAGATTATACTACCTTCTTTTCTGTATATGGAAAGGATTACAAATTATGGAGGAAAGTACTATGATTAATGGTGAATGGGGCATAGTACTCAACACTTAAAAGCCCCCCAAAATGTAATTTAATTAGATGAAACATAGGGTCAGTGGGAAAAGGAAGTGAAAGGCATGGATAGGAATGAGTTAAGAACAGAACACATGGGAACAGGGTGAAGTGAGAAGGCATAGCTGATACTTTCCTTTGAATCTGTGAGTGTCTGTCTATGCTGCGCTGAAAAGATTTTTTTCAGCCATGATTTGGCTTCTTGGAAAACAGCCTTAAATTGATTAGTGATACTTTCCATGAATGAGAGAATAATCACATTATTGTCTGATATTTGCTATCACTGTCCTTACGTCAGGGTACTTCAGTGAGAAAAAAACAAACAAACATTAGAATGAGATTATTACAGTTTTTTTTTT
>NW_007732090.1:100737-103549 GCF_000696425.1 Galeopterus variegatus | reverse complement strand
GAGTCAACAACCTGCACAAGGATTAAAGAAAAATATCATTTCTATTTTTTTCCCCTCCACTCTTCAATAGTTGCACAGAAAAATACCTTGGGCACAATTAAAACTTACTAATTCATTGTCAAATAAAGTCCAGTTGCAGAAACTTATTTCTACAAAAAGGAAAAAACTAGAGTGGAAATTATTTTATCCTGCCATTAAAGGATATTATTTTATCCTGCTAGTGCATTTAGTGCAGCCAATCTATTACACAGATTAAAGGCTAATTCAAGCGTACTTTTTTTTCTAATAATAGACCATAGTATCAGAAGCCTATACGTATTCAGGTCACATTAGTTTATTATTAATACAAATTATAAAGTAAATAAATACATGATTGGCTAAATTTACTCTCTTATTAACAAGAGCCTACTAGAAAGCAAGAAGTAGATCACAATACCCCTAGGTATTCAAAATTAACTCCTACAAAATATGTTTCCCCGAAATAATTTATAATATATATTATAAATTATAATACACATTAAAATAAATACATATTATTAAAATATAATACATATTATAGAAGTAACTATCTTCAGGATCACAGGTGTATCACTTCTGTAGAGCTTGCAATTGGCACTAGATCAACCCTCTGCAAAGGTTGGAAAGAAGAGAAGTTACAGGCTTAAAGGGCTTTTCCAGTTTTTTGAGGCTGACAGCAGAGATTCACCTGGGAAGGCAAAACATTGTAACCCATAGCTATCTCAGTTATGGTCCAGGGGGGTCTATGATGTGTCAGAAATTAACTCCCCTCCCTTACCCCTGAGAACAAGTAAGGGCTCAGGGCATTCTAACCCAGCTTCAGTCTGGGAACTGCGGCTTGGCATGTAATTAATTTGGCATGTGCTGCTATGACCTGCAGGCAAAGATCTTGCTACACATGGAGATATAAATTAGTACGTCTAAGCCAAAGCTGAAGTTTGAAAAACAAATGTTCCAAGGAAACATCTATCAGAGAGTCCAGGCAAATAAACATACTCGAGTATAAGTGTGGGATAGTAAGTAGATGGGACATTGGGTCAGGAGGGCAGAGTGGAGATTCAGCCTTAGGCATCAGATTGGGAAATTTTCAGCAGCAGCTATGATCTTATCTGATGTATTGAAGGTGCTATTAAGGGATCCAAATCTGTTCAGACATAAGACGAAGTAACTGAAGTTCTCAAGTGGTGAGTACAACACAGCAATAGGGGATTTCTCAGAAGCTCAGAAGTGTCTGTTGGGAGAGGAGGACTCTGCATAAGAAGCAGGTCCCAGCCTTCAGGGCAAACTCTCAAAGCAGAGCTCCAGTTCCCAAGGAGGAATCCTGCAGAGACTGATGTAGGTCTTTGCTTTTTTGGAGACTTGGAAAGTAGACATGGTACAGCAACAACATTTGCAAAATGTGAACCACATGATCTGGAATATGAGCTGTGCTATCCAAATAGAGGTGCTACAGGAAGATGAGCTATGACTCAGGGAACAACGTGAAACCCAGTATACAGCAGTGGAGCACAGTGTCCTGGGTCAGATTTTCAGGAAAGGGACATTGGGGGCAGAGCTGAGAAATACACTCTCATCAGTGTCCAAACAGCATTACTTGGACCATGTTAAAAGGCAGGAGAGCTTAA
Organism: Galeopterus variegatus; assembly: GCF_000696425.1. Taxonomy (NCBI): domain Eukaryota; kingdom Metazoa; phylum Chordata; class Mammalia; order Dermoptera; family Cynocephalidae; genus Galeopterus; species Galeopterus variegatus. The sequence continues at coordinate 101,906 of NW_007732090.1, read as the reverse complement.
TTCTAAGTCATAATATATAGAAGATTGAGTAGGCTAAGTATTTTCTCCCTTGTTAGTACTAGTGTAGGAAAAGGCAGGGGTAGCCTACAAAAAGTTAACAATGGACTTCAGCTTTAGGGAATCAGGAAGCTGAGAGTCAGAGAAACAAAACTGGGACCTGATTAATGACACTGAAAAATCCAAGTTTTATAAGTTCATTATGATTCTTAATTCTAGGTGACAACTTGATTAGATAAAGGAATACCTAGAAATCTGCTAAAGCTATCTTTTTTTGTGGGGAGGGGGGCGGTTTGCAACCCTCGGCACGGTGTGTCCCGCACCACACTCAGCCAGTAAGCACACCGGCCATCCCTACATAGGATTCGAACCCACGACCTCCGTGCTACTAGTGCCACACGCTCCCGAGTGAGCCACGGGGCCGGCCCTAAAGCTACCTTTTTAGATGTGTTCATGAGGGTGTTTTCAGAAGAGATTAGCACACAGGCCTGAGTGACTGGGTGGGAAAGATCCACCCTCGATAGTCCTATCCCGGGATGCCTCAGCCTTCACAATGTTGCTAGTCAATTCCCCTAAAAATCCCCTCTCATATATTTATATACATATCTTATTGATACAGACATCTTTTTCCTTCATAAATCCATTTGAATGCTCAAAGTAAGTCATAACTTCCCTCATTTCATTAACCTACAGGTCATTTCTTCTTTCCTCAGCTTTGTGACTTAGGCACTTTAAATCTCTGTGTGAAATTCCAGTGCAGTTCCTGACATTTCCTTCTTATAAATGACAATATTTGGGGCCACTGTGAAGTAATTCTTCCAGTCACCAGCAATCCCTAAAAAAAAAAAGAAAATATGTGAAAGAATAAAATATTTCCGATATGAAGGAAAAGGTAAGATATACTAATGGAAAAGTTTGTAATACTTAAAATAAAAAAGACTTTCTTTGTACTTGAATACTTTAAAATACCATTTTTTAAATGGGATAATTCTTTTCATCTTGAAAGGTGGCTTATAACTTAACACAATGTTTGACTTTTAAAGAGGCTTTCTGAAAAGGGTCGTTTTTATTTTTTGTCTAAATTCATGGGCTACAATAGTTTCCTGAGAGAAATTCTTTTACTGTTTCTAACTGTCCTGGGTCATGCAGTTATCACTGAACACTCTGATAAA
>NW_007732090.1:98584-100112 GCF_000696425.1 Galeopterus variegatus | reverse complement strand
GCACAACCAAACCGAAATATTAATCTGATAAGTATTATTCCTCAGAATTCATAAATGAGTACGCTATGATACTTGGAGGATACTTGTTTTCTCTGAATTCACTAGACTTGTTTTTTACTTGAAATTTAGGTAAGAAGAATAACATTAAAGCCAAACACATAACATCCCCGAACCATCTTCTTAGAAGTAAAACTTCCGTGATATAAACTTACATTTACAAGGTTGTTTCTCTTGGTTAGTATACTTTGTTTCATGTTCACCAGATGACAATAGCTCTTCGGAATGTATGGAGGGGTCAACATAAACATATCTGGGGTAGTGCATCTGTCAGGATTTCATTAAAAACAGAGGAGAACACAGATGTAAGCAATAAAGAGTTATACATAACTCATTCCAACGATCTTCCGATCTGCACATAAATTATATGATGCACAAACACATTTGCTTCACAGGAGATTGTTTGATACAATAAATGCTGGTCAAAGCTCAGATTTTTGTTGTTTTCTTGCAATTTAGGACATAGGTATATGCGTTGGACATCATTTATCCCCTCCCTATTACCTTTACTATTGTGTGACTAAAGGATGACATCGATTTATCCAGCAAATCGAATTATCCTTCAAGACTGAGTGTGCCTGGTACATCTGTTCATGCTTCACTTTGAACCATTTTCAGCATTCATTTTATATATGTCTCTTGCACTACATCGTGAACTCCTTGAAGCAAATGCATGTGTCATTCATTCTTGCATGTTCTCAAGAATATGTGATGTATATTCATGAAGAACTTTTCCTATATGTGAACTAATGAATGACTGAGTACTTTAAATGTTTATTGAATACATAAATAAATTAATGAATGAATCATGAATCTTGAACTAGTTAGACTAGTAATACTTGTTACTTTTGTATATATTATTGACAATCATAAAATACCCTAAATGTTTAGATATCATTTGCCATAATCCTCCCCAAACACTTGTGCCATAACTGTTATTATCTTCCCCATTTTGACAGTTATGTAAACAGAGCTTTTGTCAGGTTAATTAATGCATTACATCATAGATCTGGAAAGTGGCGTAGTCTGATTAAACCTCAGATCAATCTGACCACAAAGGTATGTTCTGTACTAACTCCAGAGGGAATGTAGAGACGACCTCCATTATAAGACCAGCATGTACTCTTTTCTCTTGAAGTTGGGGAAGCCATAAAATCTAGGTACCGAGCTTGTCTCCTCTGCCTTCATATCCTAATGAGATATTATGGGAGGGCACCAATTTTCACATGATTGGAAAAAAAAATTTTGTAAAAATTATATTCGGTGATCTGGCACAATAAGAATTTGCCTGGTTTAATAAGGGAGATATTTTCTACTTTTTCTATCAGGAATATGTATATACATACACATATACACACATACAAGGGTACTTCGAAAAGTTTGTGAAAAAATAGTATTAAAAGATATTATGAATCTTTCTATGAACTCTTTGAAGATGCTCATATATGAGATTATATATATCTATATATAT
>NW_007732090.1:96713-97679 GCF_000696425.1 Galeopterus variegatus | reverse complement strand
TATTTTAATAAGTAATAAAGAAACATCCATAGAAAAACATTTAATCATAGAATTTCACATGTTCATGCGCACAGTGCATTTCTAGGGTTATGCTTACTTCCCTGTGTACTAACTGAAATTCTACCCCCATCCATCCAATGCAGTAAAGAATACTGAAAACAGAGATGTATGTGTGTTGGCAGGGAGTTCCTTCTAAGGGAAGCTCTGGCTATATTTTATGTTTCAAACCTTTGTGAGGGAAGAATGAGGTGGCTACTTAAGGGGTGTCAGTGGTTCGAATGAGACAGTGGATAAAAGTTTAAAAGAAAAGTTAGTAATGGTATTAGGAAAACAAATCGATGGACAGGCAAATAGAGAACATTTTCTGTTTGAGATCCAAAGTATCTGGAGAATAATCTGGTCACCACATATCAATGATAATCTTGGTCTATAGACCAGTAGAAGTTAAAGCAAAGAGTGCTGGCCCGTGTTTTACCTTCTTCTGCTGTATTCTGCTGTATTTCTCTTTCATGTCATTTGTTAAATTTATGCAGACACTTGTAAACAAGTTGTAAATTATTAGGCTGTTTTTCTGAATTTCATGCTTGATGTACACTTTGTAATTTTGTCCTATTGTTGCTGTATTAGACCTTTTTATATAACATTGTCTAAAAATGACTGTGACAGGAGAAAAACGTTGCCTGTTAAGTACAATGTATGTAGCGGGTTTCAGAAAGACTTAAAATGTCTAGATAATGCCTTAAAAAGTTGATGGGGCTAGATCATAACTCAATGTGAATAAGTTGATTTGAATAAAGCATTTTAAATGAATAAGGGAAGAAATGGTTTGGAGAGTGTCATGTGAGGGACAGTGTGATGTCTGACTGAGAATTTGGACAGCAGCCCTGCCCAGCAAATGTATTCCTTGGTCTTATGAAGAAAGGTGTCAGAAGCTAAAACTGTTCTTTTCATAAAGCTGATCAAGGC
>NW_007732090.1:95804-96656 GCF_000696425.1 Galeopterus variegatus | reverse complement strand
TTTTTTTACAATTTAACTACAGCTAAGCAAACACTCAAAGGACATCATCACCTTGTTAAAGTGATTTCATAAATCCATGTTAGGTTTTGCAGCTGTGTACTGACAGCAAACTGGCGTTAATTACCTCAAGCTCTGGATAAAGGGGCAATAATAAAATTTAAATCACAGAATCTCTCCGGGCTACAAACAATTGCAGTGAAGGGTGGAAACCTGAGTAGAGCAGAAAAACTGAGGAGAGTCTTCACGATAAGATATAAGAAACATTCTTGTAGTTTCTGAGAAATACTTAGAGTCAGGAATATTTCATACGGGGCATAGTTTCTGTGTTACGCAAAGTAGGATTGATGCCACTAAAATTTTGGTTATCACTCACTTATTCATTCATTCTAGCAATCAATGATACATGCAACAAGTGACCATTGAGCATTTTTATTCATGTGAAAGGCATGACATTAGGTATTAGGGATGCAGTTACAAAGATGACAGACTTTGTACCTTCCATTGTGGATCTGGAAAAGTAGTCATATTTCAATTTGTACATCCAGACTTCTATAACTAATAGGACTTGTTTCTACATATTTCTGGGACAGGGTTTGGCGGGGTTGACAAATTTAAGTAAAATAGCCCCAAAATAGTGGCATGAAATTTTGCACTAGTATTAAACTGTTACTACTTCATACAGAAGACTAGATGGAATCTCTACATTAATGGAGAGGTAGTGAGCAAGTAAAAGAGAAGACACATTTGAGATAAAATAGGTAAGTCATGTGAACCAATTAGATGCCCAGGATATAGGAAATGAAGCCAATAAAGAAAACTTACTTTTGACAAATATAATTATTAGCCGAGAGA
>NW_007732090.1:92721-95003 GCF_000696425.1 Galeopterus variegatus | reverse complement strand
TTGGAAGCTGTTTGAGTCATGGGGGTGGATCCCTCATGAATGGATTAATGCTCTCCCTGGGAGAGGGGGGATTAACGAGTGAGTTCTTGCTGTATTAGTTCCCACAAAAGCTGGTTGTTTAAAAGACCCTGGCACCTCCTCTCTCTCTCTTCCTTCCTCTTGCCATGTGATCTGCTCGTACCTGCCAACTGCCTGCTGCTTTCCACCATGAGTAAAAGCAGTCTGAGGCCTCTGCCAGATGCAGCTGTCCCAGAATTGTAAGCCAAATAAACCTCTTTTCTTTATAGATTACCCAGTCTCAGGTATTTCTGTTATAGCAACACAAAACGGACTAATACAATAGTTGTGGGCATGAAAGTCATAGGCTAAAAATAACAAACATTTGTGAAAAGAAAAATGGCTGAGTGGATGGATAGATATCCAGAAGATAACCATAGGAATGTGATATCCTGGGAAATGTAGGAGGAAATGTCAAACAAGAAGGTGTGGTCAAATATAACACAGTGGTTAAGAGATAAAAGGAATAAAAAAGTCATTGATTTCACAAGTAGAAAATCATTAAGAATCTCAGGTGGTAAAATATGGGAAAGCTGGCAAGGAAGGTAGGCACAGCAATCATATCAGTTTGGAGGCCATAGACTAAGTTGAAAAATATATATTAATCATTTTACCCCAGGTTGTAGTGGGAAATTATCTAGAATCAATATCTACCATTTTACACCTCCCATATCTTTATAGCACAAGAAAATTATTGGCTGTCCTTTGTTTATCTTTAACCAGTTCTTAACATGACTAAACCAGGAAACATACTCCACTAAAACCAGAAAAAAAGTCTAATTCATAAACACTCATAAAAGTAAAGCTTTCTTTCTGGACAATAAGTCACATAGTAAAAACATATTGTGGAATTTGGTAATCAAGGCAATTGAAGATAAAGGGCTAATTTAACAGAAAATAAAATCAGTGATTTACAGATGTACATACAATCAGATTTTTAAAAATATAAAGGGCAAGGGAAGAATTTCAAATAAGAATACATTGATCTCCAAAAGGTTCCTCACACAGAAGGAAACCGTTCCTACAAAGTACTCATGTCAAGTACTTATGTAAGCACTATAAATATAGCATATGTCTAAAAGATCGAACTAATGATTTGGACAAGTTAAACAATGTCTGTTGTGACCAGGGACTGAGGATAGATTTCTAGCAACAGAGAAGAAATTTTAGAATACTTTTATTATGCCAATGATTAATACCAGATTTATAAGTTGAACCTTATAGTAAAATATTATATGTATGTGATTTAATTTTCTAAAATTGTATTTGAATATACTTGTCACTGACTTGGAAAAATAAATATTTTGAAAAGAAAAGTCATGCCAATAATGGTTAATATTAAATGTAAATACAATTATTACTTCAATTATAAAAATAAAAGTTTTTAAAATAAAAATAAATTTAAAATTAGTTATCAACTTTAAGCCAACATCTTTCTACAGTTTCCAGTCATGAATCTTTCCAGATATTCTTCCCAGGTTCCAGGAAGAAGTTCTAAATTATTCATTAATTCAAAATGGTAATATGAGACTGCAATATCCTTGGTATTTTGAGCCAGATAAACAATCTGCAGGGAGGAGGAGGAAGAAAATCAAATGGAAAGTATTTTATTTAGGAAAAAAAAAAATTAACCTATAGGCAACTAAAACTGCAGAGTATGTTTTCACCTGGAAGTTGTGGGACATGAAGGATTCTCCATCAGCACCTTAAATATAGAATCATTTTAAATGATTTTCACTAGGGCAATGCCATAGAGGTATGGAGGTTTGGGGAAGAATATGGTAGTTTCTGGCTCCCTTGACAATGTGAACCACAAATAGACCACAAATCATAGAAAATGGAGGGTCCCAGTATGTACCTTATTATCAAGATGTCACCATGACTAAAAAGAATACTAATAAAATTGAAAAGAACAAAATTGTGGTGGAAAAAAAGGCCTCCCTTCCACCAGTTAAATATCTGAAAAAAATTCTAAGTGTTGAAAAAAATAGAGAAAGGAAAAGAAGGCAATGGGAAGACATTACAGGCATTATAGAAAGTTTAGGAGAGATTTCAGATCAAAAACTAGAAGTCATAGAGTCATTTTTTCCTGTTTCTCTTCTTTATGATAACTAAAGCCCTGAAAATTATTCAACAAACATTGATACAAAAACTCTGAAGGCATACTGGATGAGCAGCCTCATGACTTGAGTAATGTCAGTGTGGTGAGTTCCCTCTGGGTTTTC
>NW_007732090.1:91433-91830 GCF_000696425.1 Galeopterus variegatus | reverse complement strand
AAACAAAACAAAAATGCCAGGAAAAGCCTGCTCTCCCTGGTCAAAGGATCAAGAAAAATGAAGCCTGACAGAGGCATAGTGGAGAATCTCAAACTCTGCTCCCACCTAGCTCTCCTCTACTGACCTGATCTACTGGCAGTAGTGCCAGTGAAGTCCTGGGCTATCCCCGTCCCATTCACCCACAGTGGCAACAGCTGCAAAGCTGTGTCTCTCCCTGCCCTCTACCCAGTGGCATAAGACAAACCACACGTTAGGTCTTCTGTCCTCCCTCCAGGAGGTCAGGCAGCAGTAGCAGGTCCTCCAAGCAAGTATACAGGGCATTAGCAGGGATAGAGCAGGATCTCCAGCAGCTCTAGAATATCAAAGCAACTAGAAAAACATTGCAGACTCAGAAAAC
>NW_007732090.1:88662-90444 GCF_000696425.1 Galeopterus variegatus | reverse complement strand
AGGATCTCCAGCAGCTCTAGAATATCAAAGCAACTAGAAAAACATTGCAGACTCAGAAAACGAAACTCTTATAGGAACTGAGGCCCCCAAATGCAGGTCAGAACCTATATGCTAAACCAAAACAGGATGGCAACCTGCTAAAATCAATGATTCGGATAGGATTAAGAATCCTAACATCATAAGCAAAATATCCAGGACACAAATGAAAATTATCTGTCAAAACAATCACTAAAAATAACACAATTTTAATGTGAAAAAACTAACAGCAAGCACCAGTACTGAGACAAATGAAGTGTTGAGTTATCTGACAGAGAATCTAAAGCAGCTGTCATAAGAAAGCTTCAACACTCAATCAAAAATTATCTTGAAACAAATGAAAAAATAGAAAAGAAATATGTTATATATGGAAAATTATACATATGAAAATTATAGATCTGAAACGTACAACTGAAATTAAAAGTTCACTGGAAAGACAGTAGTAGTACAGTAGCAATGAGAGAGGACAGAAACAGTGAACCAGAAGAAATTTTAAGGAATTTAAATTATATAGAGTGTGGTCTTTGATCAAAATGGAATCAAACTACAAATCAGTAACAGAAAGACAACATGGAAATCCTCAAACTCTTGGTAATTAAACAACACACTTCAAAATAATCCTACATTAAAAGATGAAACTTCAAAATGAAATAAAAATATGCATAGCATTGAATGAAAGTGAAAGCACAATGTATCAAAATTTATGGGATGCAACTAAAACAATAGTAAAGGAAAATTTACAGCACTGAATGCTTTCTTTAGAAAGATAAATGGATTCAAATCAATAATAATCTAAGTTTCTACTTAAAGAAATTAGAAAAAGAAGAGTAAAATAAACCCAAAGTTAGCAGGAGGGAAATAATGAACAAAAATTCATGAAACTAAAAACAAAAACCATGGAGAAAATGAATGAAACAAAAAGCTGGCTCTTTTTTAAAAAATCAATAAAGTGATAAACTTCTAGCAAGACTGACAAAGATGTAAGACACAAATAACTAAGATCAAGAACAAAACAGGGAATGTAAGGACAAATCCTCTAGCCATTGAAAGAATAATAAAGTATAATATGAACAACTTTTCATTCATAAATTCAGCTACTTAGATGGACATGGCCGGGCTGAGCTGCAGTCAGATCCAGGGAAGGTGGAAGCTGGAGAGGAGGAGTGAAAATGTAGGGAAGGCAAGCCCTGCTGTCCTTCTGGAGGCCAGCAGACTGCTGGCAATGGAGGACAAGGCCACCCAAGAAGGGAAGGGATCAGGAGGTCAGGCCGCTCCTTAGCAGACTCACACAAAGTCTAGGAAGGAAGCTGCTGGTGCCTTTGAATCCATAACACAGGCCTGGCTTGGATTGTCCAAAGAGAGCTTAGGCCCGGCTACTGGTGGGGCAACTGAGTCAGAGCCAGGCCCCAGGGAAGGGCATATATGCTTAAGAGCCAAGTTAGGGGTAGGAAGCAAAGAAATTTGAGGGGTCTCAGGGACTAATGGCGGTAAGAGGCTTCAGAGTCTCCCAGTCCTGAGTTGGATTAGTGAGTTAGAGGCTTGTGGATCTAAGGATGGATTGGCTTGGGGTCTCCAGAACATTGGCTCACTAAGCAAGAATCAGGGAGATTCAAGTGCTTAGAGATCAAAGTCAGGGCTTGGGTAGGGGGAGTGAGACAATGGGAAAGCCTAGTTAGTTATTTGGTGCATTGCGTTGAATGTGCCCTCAAAACTTAATCCCCACTTTGACTATTACAACGAGGGTGG
>NW_007732090.1:85844-87288 GCF_000696425.1 Galeopterus variegatus | reverse complement strand
TAGTGGCCTCTGGTGCAGGCTCTCCAGGAGCTGTGCACCAGCTTCCAGCACACACAGACCGGCTACCTCAAAAGCATGAAGAACCAAGAGGAAAGATCCCAGCCTCTTTTTTATTTTCCTTTTTTTGATACATCAGTACCACTAATGGATGATGGAGACGATAATGCTCCTTAAGACTGGCGTTTTACAGATGACCAGTTAGTGCTGGTGGAGCTGAATACAGTGATGATGGAAGAGAGGGAGAAAGAGATTCGCCACATCGTACAGTCCATTTCTGACCTGAATGAAGGATGCAGGAACTTAGGCATGATGACTTTAGAATATGGCTCAGTCTTTGATAGAATTGACTACAATGTTGAAAGGTCCTGTATCAAAACCGAAGATGGCTTGAAACAGCTTTACAAGATAGAGCAGTATCAAAAGAAGAATGGGCAGATACTTGTGATTTTAACATTATTTGTCATTATCATTGTCTTCACTATTGTCCTCATCGGCATGGTCTGGCTAAGTGGCATTGAGTTCTCGGGTGTGCTGCACACATGGATTTCCTGGGTGTGACGGGCACCTAGTCGTCTGCCCACAGAGGTGCCGTCCCCAGAATCCATGGCACAGGGCAGTGAACCTTTCCACAGAATCCTTCCAATCATGGTAAGCATGGATAATGGGCTTTTGTTTTTCCTTCACTGTTGAGAATTTAAGGACCTTTGATACTGTTGCAGAATAGAGATTCAGTTCTGTGATCAGTTATAATACATATATATACATTTAGAAAGAGAAAGTGAGTTGAAAGTTTATAGGCACTGCAGAAGCTATACAGTATTGCATGTGTATACTCTATTTTTCAGCAGTTGTGTCTGAGCAGCATGTTAAAATAATTTTGGGGAAATATTTTTAAATCATATATTATTTTTCAAGAAATTTGGTGACAAAAATGTATGAGTAGAGGCAAAAATGCCTCCTCATCTTTTCCTATATATTTTCCAGTTGAAAACAAAGTTTTTTAAGAATTTATAACCTGTTCCCCATTAACTTAATTTAGCTTTTCCATCACTGTTAATAATCAGAGTAACAAAGTGGGAAAAATAAGAAACCAGCATTGATGTTAATTAACACATTTATACGGGCCAGTTAGAATAACTTAATAAGTTTAAATTAATTGTATTTATTTTTATTTATTTATTTATTTATTTTTTCCTTTTTGTCTTTTTTCATGTCCAGCAACGGATTGCAACCCTCAGTGTTGCGCCCGTACCGGACCAGGACCGGCCATGGGATCGCAACCCTCAGTGTTGCACCCGCACCTCGCTCAGCCAGTGAGCGGGAACCAGTCTGTATGTGGGATCCAAACACTCGGCAGGAGCGCTGCCACGCTCCCAAGTGGCTCACTGTAGCAGTGCGCCACCGGGCCGGCCCTAAATTAATTGTAAATGGAGCATTCCTTGTT
>NW_007732090.1:83907-84792 GCF_000696425.1 Galeopterus variegatus | reverse complement strand
TATTGGCTCTCCCAGAAATTTAAACTCAAGTCTAGATATTCAAATTGTCAAAGCAGACCACAGGCATAATGCCCAAAATCCTGCCCCAGCCTCCCCTTCCCAAGTTGTTTTCACCTCCTGGCAGCCACTGGTTTTCTTACTACTGATGTGGCTGTAAAATGATAATGCCCGAAAGGCGTCCCTGGAATTTCAGGAAATCATATGGTGTTCCCTGACAAACATTTATTAGGTCATGGAATAAAGATCTAGTGCCTCCCCAATCACCTCTGAAATGTGGGGGCTTTTACAGATCTTGAAAGTCACTGGAAGTTCTTTAGCCACATTTTAACCCAACTGTTAAGATGTTCAAAGTTAGACCATTTGTTCTTAGGAGTGGGGCTGTTCAAATTAGGAGATTTGCATCAAAAATAGTCTACAGTGGCAATACTAGATTATTGTTAAAGCTTTTAAAATTACTCGGTCTTATGAACCTTTGAAGGAAAGTGACTTTTAAGAAGGAATCACCATTTATTTATGTTTGCTTTCACCAAATGAGGATTCCGTCACTCCTCAAATAGGGTGATTAGGGTTGGATTTTGTGTCCCCAGCACATTGGGTAAAATAATAGATCTGGTTAGGGACTGTTTTAAAGATCATATGGGGGGATGGGGTAATTGTCCCATTCTTCCTGGAACCAGTGCAGTGATGGCTAAAGACCCAGCTGTCTGCTGCCATTATGGGTTTCCCAAAGCAGGAAATGGACAGACACATCCTAGAGCTGGCCCCAGAGCCTGTGTGCCAACTTGTTGGTCCTCAAACATGTTGGTCTATTTTTCTGTTTAGTCTGTACCTGGAGAAAGATCAGTAGCATTTGAAGAAGTAAGAGAAAGTTAATAATCATGTCCT
>NW_007732090.1:81744-82429 GCF_000696425.1 Galeopterus variegatus | reverse complement strand
TTTTTTTTTTTTTTGATTGACATACTTCCTTATGTAGGTCAGTTCTCAGGGTCATAAGTAAATGGAATGTTCAAACATTCACTTACATACATTATGAGTGGGTAAAGGGATAGGATCATAGCAAAAAATTGACCTGTAGTCTGAAGTATACCTTGCAATTGTTCTCCCACAAAGACTTAGGAAGAAGATCAATTGGGGGATGTGTCTCCACAATCCAGGATGATGGATTCTTCTCCAATTGTGTTATACCTGGAAAATTTTAGTTTGGTATATTGAAATATTATAGTCCAAGGAGCTTGCACTTTCTCATCTTCCCAAACAATTTTTTAAGACATTTTTGAGCAGTATATAATGCAGTTAAAATTTGAACCAATCACAGGCATTTTTCTGGATTCCAAGAGGCAAAACTGTGTAATATTTAAGGGTATGTGTTCTGTGCTTAGCCTCCCCAGGTTCACATCCTGACTCTATCATTTACTTATTATTAGACATTTTGAAAGTATCTCAGAGTCACTGTGCTCACTTTCCCCATCAACAAAATGAGGGATAATAATACCCACTTTAGTAATGTGGAGTTTTCTCAAACCTGTGCATTACTATAAATGGTTTTTAAAATGTCTTCTATATGCCAAAGAGGTATTGGTACCTAGTAATTCTAACATTGGCTATTATGTTGCATCAGCTA
>NW_007732090.1:64094-80716 GCF_000696425.1 Galeopterus variegatus | reverse complement strand
ATCTCACTACATCATGAGTTGGCCAGTCTGAAGGCACTTTGGAGATTAAGGAATATTCAGAAAATTTTTGACATAAACTAGGAAGATCTGGGCTAACGCTATGAACTTCGTATTCTCTTAATAGATTCAGTGGCCATTATCACAACTCAGATATATCTGTTGATAATGTCATCACCTTTAGAGACACGAAACCCTAAAATCTCAATTATTGTTGTCCCCTCCTTCAGGTCTCTCCTCCAATATATGTTGAAGTCTGATGCATTCTTCCCACCACCCCAATATTACTTATATCCAGAGGTAGTCTAACCTCTAGATTACCTACTAGTCCTACATAATCTTGCCACTTTCTGCATAAGAATGAATACCCACACAAATTCTATCTGATACCTATTCAAAACAATCATCTTTTTCAATTGTTTATAACAATTTACTATATTTGCTAAGAGATGATTCAGTCTATTTCTATTATAACATTTTTTAATGTTCTATATAACACTTATTTCTGTTTAATAGTTTATTTACTTACTTGTTTTATTGTCTGTTCTCATGCCCTTTCCCCGCCCAGTTCCCCAAACACACTAGATGGAGATTACATAAGAGCAGGGTGTAGTTTGTTTTGTTTACCAATGAACATCTAGTAGAGAACAGAGCACAGTGGTTAGTATTAAGAACGTTTTAATATCAATATAGTTAGGGTGGCAGACTTAGAAAATAAAAATGCAAGATGCCTAGTTAAATTTGAATCTCATATAAATAACGTACTTTTTAGTGTAAGTATATCCCATGTGATATTTTGGACATATTTGTACTAAATAAGGTGACTACATAAATTTGAAATTTAATTGGGTATCCTATATTTTATTTGGAAACATTAATTACAGGCCTATAAAATTTCACCAAGGATTTCATTTTCTTCTACTGATCTGGCAGCTAACAACTACAGCTAGATTACCCAGCATATAGAAATGAGAAATTGTAAACTTCCAAACTCACTACTTTCAATGCTCATGGCATAAATTTATGTCTGTTTCTTTCATGAAGTCCTTCCCATATCTGCTGTTCCTTATCCTTTCCTCAGCTTCTCTGAAAGATTTCTCAGCTTCCTCTGTCTTGTAATCATTTTGCTATTGGAGGTCCTTTAAATGAACCTTTTATATGTGCAAATATGAATGTTGGAAATACATAAAGACATCACAAGTATTCTCTTTCAGGCTGTAGAGCAAATATAATTGCCACAGTTTCTCCTCGTCTACCTGCTGGACCTCAGGCGCTCACTCTCTGGCACTGCTACGCAACCTCCTTGTCCACCCCCAACCCTTCCTCTCACCAGTAATCCCTGACTCCCTGTTCCTGATTACTTTGGTTCTACCACTTTTTTATTTCATACTTTTTGTGGCTCTGAAGTCTTAACTCACTCTTGAATTAATTTTGGTTGCTTACCACTAGCATGATCCTTTGGTTTCAAACTGTAGCATTGATCTCTGACTTCAGGCCACCACACAGAAGGACTGACACCCTCTCAGTTGATCCCTCTCTGCCTTGGAAAGTGACTAGTTCAGCCTGTCTGCTGAGGGGCATCTCCACTACGGGAGAGGATTTGAATACTGCTCTTAAATTGATAAACCGATTGACCACCGTCTTTCCATCTCCTTATCCCAGGTTTCCAGTAGTATTTGAGAGCCAAGCTTCACTTCTCGAATACCCCTCCTACCTGCCTACAAGATGCCATTCTCTTTCAGTACTTCAGAACTTCTTAGCTCACTGACTATTTCTTCTCAGTTTCCTTTGTGAGCTTTACCAAGCCTCTCCATGCTGGGGTTCTTTACAATCCAGTCCTGCTCTTCTCATTTTCCTCTACAGGCTTTCCCTGAGTAATCAATCGCATTGATGCCATTGTCCAAATATGCTGAACATTGCCAAATGTATATCTTTCAACAAGCTTTAAATATCATAATTTTGAATGATTATGATATTCAATGGCATCTCAAACCTAATATTTCCAAACTGAAATATCAATAGTCCTATGTTCCAAGGTATTCCTTTCCAAGTATTTTCCATGTAAGTAAATAGACCTATAGTCCACCTGGTTGATCAAAATAAAAGTCTGGGGGTCATCCTCGATTCTTTCATTTTCCTCATATTTCTTGTACAGTCTGTTCAAAAGTCCGAAATATATCTTCTCTAGCATCCCCAGTGCCATCTCCACACAGCAGCCAGTGGAGTCTTCGTATTTAAAACAACGTCAAAAAAAAAACCTCTATAACTCTTCCTTGCCTAAAGTCCTTCGATGTCATTCTCACTGTTCTTAGAGTAACCTTAAAGAATCTTTTAAGAATTACGAGCCCTACATAGTTTTTCCTCGCCTAGTCTCCAACTGTTCTGCATCCCACTTTTCTTTTCTATCATTGGTCTTTTTTCAGTCTGTGGACTATGCTAAGGTCTTTCCTGCATCACGGCCTTCCTAGCTAATATTTCACCTTCCTGGAGTATGCTTCCTCAACTATGTTCATGGCTCGAGGTCTCAGTTCAGAGTACACACCCACAATATTCAACCTAAAGTAAACTCTCCTGTTTTTCTCTTTCGCAGAGCCTTTCTTTGTATACATAAGACCAATAACATTGACATTATTAGTTTATTTACTTTTTAATGTCACAATATTACTGTAAGCTCCCTAGGGATAGGATATATAATTTACTAATCATATCTAGGAGCACATAATAAATATTTATGGAATAAAAACTGAATTATATTAATTATATTAATAATAAATTCTGTGTTTTAAAAGTAGTTGGTACTTTTTTACTCATTTATTTACCTACAACAATGTCCCAAATTAGGAACTTATTGCTCTAATCTGCCAAATTTTACACAACAAAATACAATAAAACATAAGGAACATTATGTTATTAATCACATTTCAGTTGCTTTCTACAAGAAAGCTCTTTCCTGGGCCGGCCCGGTGGCGCACTGCTACAGTGCGCCACTTGGGTTACTGTAAGCTCCCTAGGGATAGGATATATAATTTACTAATCATATCTAGGAGCACATAATAAATATTTATGGAATAAAAAATGAATTATATTAATTATATTAATAATAAATTCTGTGTTTTAAAAGTAGTTGGTACTTTTTTACTCATTTATTTAACTACAACAATGTCCCAAATTAGGAACTTATCGCTCTATCTGCCAAATTTTACACAACAAAATACAATAAAACATAAGGAACATTATGTTATTAACCACATTTCAGTTGCTTTCTACAAGAAAGCTCTTTGCTCTTTGGTGTCATACCTATATATCTAGATATGCCATGAACCAAACTATAGTTTCATTGTATGCCTTGTTTATTGTATTGCTTGCCAACAAACTTCCATTTTTATGTTACTAAATCTATGCCATTTTCATTAAATGGAAGTCACAATACAATAATGCTTATGTTATTTAAATAATATTACAAAACTGTAATTACCAGGTGGTTTAAATTTACCTGATATTCTTAGTCCAGTGATAGCCACTTCCTACATTGGAACTTTAATGAGAATAAAATCTCACTTAGATTTTTCAACATCTCCGTCATTTAAGAACCATGTCAACAATTTCACTAACTGAAGTGGTACCTGTGACAAAGGCAACATTTTTATAATCATCTCCCAAATCTCGGGAGGAGCATCAATTGGAAGCCTGCCATCTTAATGCATTCTTAGAAGCAATACAATTTTGCAGTTTCCCTTTCTATATCCCATATTAATGTAGCACTAGAAGTATATGGTTGCACTAACTGATATGAATATTAACACTAATTAGGATGATGGTGATTTTATAGAGGAATTTATTTCCAGGGAACAAAAGTTGAAGTCAGATCTGTATTTGTCAGGCCACAGAACTCACTTGATTTAGTAAGTGGCTATCACAGTGTCACCTGGCCTGCTGAGGAACTGTTTAATCCTTTCCCAGTTGTTCACAAAAATATAGATCATGGGATAGCCATGAACCGTCTTCAGATTTTTCTCAGTATATCTTTTGGGGAAGTCATTTTTATACCAGATTTTACAAATACTTAATAGACTAAGAACAATCAAACCACGGAAACATAAAAAAAATAAGAGTCAGAATTTGAGTAGCTAATGTTATAAGATACTGCAATATGACAAAAAGTAAAAATGACTTTAACATACTGAGTGCACAGAGATCTAAATACAAAGTGCAGGTTTGTGGGAATACAGCTGTAGATTGCAAGAGCGGCAATTAGCTCAGTGACAAGCAGGACAAAGGTCATTAGTGAAAGATTTGGAAAAAAGTGAGAATACTTTGAATTAAAAATAATTTCACAGAAATATGCTAGAAAATTGATTTAAGGTAAAATAAATCCATCATTCGTCATTATCACTGAAGTTGTACCTCTTTTTTTTTTTTACAGTAAATCTCTCGTTCTTACCTTTGATCTTCTGTAGGTAATGCCTCTGTTTTCTCTGTCTGCTTCTAAGATTATTTTATCACTACTTTTGAACAATTTGAATTATGATGTTCCTTGGTGTGGTTATTTTCATGTGTGTGTGTGTGCAAGTGTGCACACTTTGGCTTCATTAAGTTACTTGAAATTGTGGGTATATGTTTTTCATCAAATGTGATAATTTTCAGACATTATTTCTTCAAATATTTTTTGTCTCTCTCTCGTCCTTCTGAGACTCCAATTAGCATTAGGCCACATGAAGTTGCCCACACATACTGATGTTGTATTTATTTTTTAAAATCTTTTTCTCTTTTTGTGTTTTATTTTGGATTGCATCTATTGCTATGTCTTCATGTTTACTAATCTTTTCTTCTTCAGTGTCTAATCTGTTGTTAATCCCATCCAGTGTATTTTTATCTTGGACATTGTAGTTTTCATCTCTGGAAGTTTAATTTGGATATTTTAACATGTTTTTAAGTCTCAACTTTTTGAGCATACTGAATATAGTTATAATGACTGTTCGATGTCTTCATTTGCTAATTTTTTTTTTTTTCCTTTTTGTCTTTTTTTTTACTGACCGGTCACGGGATCACAACACTCGGTGTCAGGCCCGTACCGGGGACCGGCAACGGGATCGCAACCCTCGGTGTTGTGCCCGCACCACGCTCAGCCAGTGAGCAGGAACCCGTCTCCACATGGGATCCGAACCCTCAGCGGGAAGGCCGCCGCGCTCCCAAGTGGCGCACTCTCCAGTGCACCACCGGGCCGGCCCTTCATTTGCTAATTTTAACACCTGCAGACTTCTAGGTTATTTTCATTTGAATGACATTTCTTTACAATATGGTTGCCTTTCTCTGCTTGTTTTCATGCCCAGTAATTTTTTGTTAGGTTCCTGGTGTTGTGCCTGGGTTTCTCCTGCCTGAGCTGTGGCCAGGGAATTTTTTCAGGGCAGTAATCTAGGGAAACTGTAGAGATGAATTCATTTGCTTCCTGTTTCTCAGTTTGCCGTCATTCATATTGTCTGTTTCAGGTGAGAAAGTAAATCCAGTTCCTGCTATGCCAACTTGCTTAGAAGCTGGGATGGTTAATTTATGTGCTAACTTGACTGGGCCATCAGGTACCCAGACATTCAGCAAAACATTATTCTGGGTTTTTCTGTAATGGTGTTTTTGGATGCAATTAGCATTTTAATTAGTAGACTGAGCAAAGCAGACTGCCCTCCCTAATGCAGACGGGCCTCATCCAATCAGTTAAAGGCCTGAGTAGAGCAAAAAATGTGACCCTCCCAGGAGTAAGGGAGAATTCATCCTGCCTTACTGCCTCTTTGTTTAACCTGAAAGATTTCTCTTTTTCCTGCATTTAGACTTAATTAAAACATTGCTTCTCCCTGCCAGCCTTTGGAACTAAACCATCCGCTCTCTTGGGGCTCTGATTTGACAACTCTCCCTGCAAATCTTGGTATTTGTCTGCCTTTAAAATCATGTGAGCTAATTCTTTATAGAGAACTCTGACAAATATAGAACCAGAAGTCCACCTTCATTTCTTCATTTCTAAAATATCTAGTAATTGGTATTAATTATTAACTGTCTTTCCACTTTCAGTGCAGTCTTCTATATGCATCTCAATTATCCTCCATTTTGAGCAAAATGTCTGGTTGCCTTAGTAGTCCTCAGCTAGTGGAGAAGCTGGGTCTAGTAAAGAAGATTCTCCAGCATGAAATGCTGTGGAAGATGTCAGCAGCCTCAAGAAAGAAAAAAATAATTCAGATGCTTAAGATTTAAGCAGAAGCAGGAAGATAAAAGAAATATATTCATAAAAGCCAGGTTCTCTAAATATTGTGGTGCTAAGGCAAAGAAGTGAAGTCAGTTGGAAGTTTTAATCTGGCATTTACTGTTCTTCAGTTCAGCAAAATTTCTTAAATAGATTCAATGCAAAGGCATTTCTCCAACTGATTGAAATAGATTAAAGACACATTTCCCTTTATGTATTTGTCACTTTAAAGCTGTTCTTTTATTTTTGATGTAAATATATATTATGATGCAGAATGAAAATTTAACACAGATTGTAAGGCAAAGTATAATATTTCAATATTTTTGGAATAGGCCATTTGGGCTATATCTCTAAACTTGTCTTCTTTCCTTTCCCCATGCCTACAGTCATGTTTATTTTCATCTCTAATTAAATGTAATACCTTCAATATCAACTTTTAGAAGGTTTGATGTAAATCTGAAGTTGCAAAACAAATGCCTACGGATAGGGTGACCTATCATTTATCATCCGAACCAAGAAACTTTGGAGAATAAAAGAGATTCTATGCATAATTATGCAGGGACAAGAGGTGTAAACTGGGTCTGTCTCAGAAAAATAAGATGCGTTACCCATACATTCATGGTACATTCTTTAAACAGTTTGAGATTAAGGAAAAACAACAGCTCAAGCAAGTAAACTGATAAATGCTCTCTGTTTGGGGAGAAGAGTGTGGTGATGATGATAGGCGGGCTAAGGTCTAGCATATTTTTGCTAGGAAGAACAACAGAGTGACATTTTAAAGATCTAGATTCTTTATGTGAGGTATTCAAATGCTAAGTGTTTAAGTACTGACAACCAATCACATGCACCAGACAGAATAAACACTTTCCTATGGCACATGCCAAGAAAAGTGATTTGTTAACTTTGGCCTATGGTGTTAATTTCAGAAAAATTATCAATTAACTCATTAAACTTTAAACTGTAATCAGAATATATTAACTGAAAAACAACCTAGAACAGAGATTCTTAAATTTTAGAATGCTTCAGAATCACCTTGTAGGGCTTGATAAAACACAGATTGCTGCCCACTCCATACCCTGGCCAGAGTTTCTGATTCAGTTCATCTAGGGTGGAGCCTGAGATTTGTGATTCAAGCAATCTCCCAGATGATTTACCAGTCCTCCCAATCTACCAGTTTGAGGACCATACTTTGAGACCACAAATAAAAATTCACCCTTGCTTTAAAGGAGATATCTATGGCTAATTCATTTATTAATCCATCTATCCATTTATTTATGTATTTATTCAGTTACCAAATCTACCAATTGTACCAGACATTACAGTAGGAAAATATAAAGACATAGTGTTTGCTCTCCAGATTTATAAATGTTAATTTATTGAGGGCATTCTCAATCTATTAATAGCTCAAATTTTACCAGTGAGGAAACTGAGATTCAGAGATTCTAAGTGATCTGGCTAAAATCTTGTAATTATTGGGTAACAATTCAAGCTCAGAAAATCACTTGTGACTACCAAATCTTGTAGCCTTAACAAATAAGATAATAGAGGTAGAAGAAAGATTGAGAAAAAACTTATAGAAAAGTTTCATAGTGTATGCATTTCTTTTTCTTTGCAATTAGTCTTGAATGCATGTTGACCAGTCTAAACAGAAGCTATTTAAGCAGTTTGATTTTTTTCCAACCAATCTCACTAAATTTTTAGCAAAATGAGAAAAGCACAGAGGCTGGCCAGTTAGCTCAGTTGGTTAGGGCATGGTGTTATAAAAAACACCAGGGTCAAGGGTTCAGATTCCCATACCCACCAGCTGTCAAAAAAATTAAAATAAAATAAAAGAGAAGAGAAAAAACAAATTCTGTGAGGAGTTAAATAAAAATGGAAAAGTTGTTTTATAATAGATTAGCATTTTATGGTAGGTGGTTTAAAACATGGGAAAATTATTTCATATGAATAAACAACTTTTAGGTTTATGATGATAATCATAGGCCTATGTCATATACTGATAGGAGTTTTTAGAGACACTCAAAAATTTTAAATATGATTTACTTATTTTCTATTTATAAAAGTGATATATGTGTGTGGCAAAACATTCTAGAAGATACCAAAATAGTATTTAAAAGAAGATTGTTCTCAATTTTACCCCTAGGAAGACTTATGGTCACAATGAGGAATAGACAGTTCCCAGCATCACTCTCTCCCACAAATCAAGCAATTTACAACGATTAAAAAGCAACGACAGTCAAACTGGGACCACTAGAGCTCAGGGGAAGAGGAGGAGAGACCTATAGAGTTCATGAAGACAGGAGAAGCCATGATGAGAGAAAAAAAGGACCACTTCAACCGTTTTGAGCCCTGGCTACTACAAGGCTGGCCCTACATGGAGTAAGTGCTGGCAAAATTCACAGCTGTGCCCTTTGTATGAAGTTGCTTGGAGACTGCAGGGGAGAAGAGGGCCTTGGTGGCCCCCAGGCCAGCACGACCACTAACAGGGTTCCCATGGATCCACGTAAGAGTAAAGGGCCACAGACAACTGAAAAGGGGAGCCACTCAGAGGCTGGTGGGTCATTGCAAGATACTGGAGCATGGCCTGTCCCATGGAAAGTGTTTGGGGTATGGCAGTGGGGTAGATGAGCCCACCAGGGGAACACTGGGGCACAGAATGGACAGCTGATCTGCCCTCCAATCAGCACAGGTCCACTCGGTGGAGACCGGTCAGAAATATAGAACTGCAGGGCGTGGAGTTTGCTGAAAAGACTCAGGCCCAGACCAGAGTTTCCACACAACCCAGGTGTACAAGACCTCACAAGACCAGGAAGTGATTATAAGGTCAACAATTAAAACCTGAGCTGCACAAAAAGCCTTTGCCAGAGAATCAGTAGCAAAGCAGCAATTTAGTTCTATCACGGAGCTCAAGTTCTGGTCCCCACAGGAAGGTTCCCCATTTTAAAAGTAACCAAAGCACAACAAATTAGTTCCAGTGCAGAGTTCAAGTGGTGGGAACAGAAAATAATCCAACACAGAACTGAAAGTAAAAACAAAGTACTCTCAGACAATAGACAAAGTTTTGATATTAGCCAGCAAAGGTCTAATGCCATCAAAGAACACCTATAATACCTAGAAGAACCAACGGTTCCCTGGGCTCCCAAGCCAGGGAGGAGGGAGGGCCATGGGCCTCGGCCAGGTACCTGCAATGACCAACTGCATCCAGCCCAGTGATGACCACTGAGCCAATGCGAGAAGAACCCTGGGCTCCCGAGCTGAGGAGGTGGGTGGCCAACAGCCTCAGCCATGCTCCCCTGATGTTGACAACCAGCCCAGCATGACCAATGAGCTGCTGCTGGAAGTGCCCTGGGATCCCAAACCAGGGAGGTAGGGGGCTGAGGGCCTCAGCCGTGGCCCCTCAAAGTCCGCATCCAGCCCAGCCATGACTGAGCTGCCTCCAGAAGACTCCTGGGCCCCCTGTAGGAATAAGGGAGCTGCCATGGGCTTCAACCATGCCCCCTTCTTCTTCCTCCTGCCCTATCTTCCTTTTCTTTCCTGTCTCCCCCTTCCCCCAACTGCTCCACAACATCTTAGAATGTTAAAAAATAATAATAAAAATAAATAAATAGGTGAATTCTATGCCATCTAAATTATACCTCAATGAAGCTGTTTTAAAAAAATAAAAAAAAAAAATAAGAAAGAAAAAGAAAAGAGGACTAAAGAGTTGCTTTCTTGGGAACCAGACTAACAGAAACACTCTGACTCATAAAAAATACAAGGAGGGTTACCCCGCTCCTGTGCACCACTACAGTTAAATGGCTTGAATTGCAAGACTTCCCCTCCTCTTTGCATCAAGGTGGAAAAAGAAACAAGTGGAGATACAAGTGGCTCTTTCTTTCCTTTAGTAGCCTTGAGAAAGGAGAGCAGCTGCCTCTACTGCCCATACTTCTGCCTGTGGTTTCCATTTCCTGAAAAAAAAAACCCAAAAAAATCTCAATTAAAGACTGTATCCTTGGCCTGAGACCTCATAAACTGCCTCAACCCAACTTAAAAATGATATTTTGTATTATCATGTAATTTTTGTACTTTAATATCCTCAACGTCTACCCCATCATTCCTCACTCCCTGAACTCTATAGCTTTGGAAATACCCACTCCATCTCTGATCCTCATCCAATCTCACTGATAAGTTGTATGGCTGGGCAATAGTACCTGCTGAAAACATTGTTTGATGTAAGTTTTTAAAAAATGTTTGGATTGAGTGTAGTTCTTTGTATATACAAAGTCAAAATATCATAGATCCAAGTTTTAAAAGAATATCTTTAGAAATTATAATTTTATAGCTAAAGAAGTCTGTAGAAGATTTTCCTACTGCCTTTTATTCATCTCCCTTCTAGATTTTTACCCAAACTGCTTTTACAGATGGTTGCCCTTATTTTTTGCTTTAGAAGGGGTCACATTCTAAATATTTTTGAGAATTTTGACTTTCATAGCTGGATGAAAAAACACATCAAAGAGTGACTAGTCTAAAATGGTTGTTTTATGACTGCTTGAAATACAAAATAAATAATTATTTTTCTTGTACTTGCAAGAAATAAAATGTATCCTTTTTATTTTTTATTTTATTTTATTAAATACCTTTTTTGAAAGGTATAATAAAATGTTTTCATCTCCATGTTAGTAAAATTAAGGTGATATTATATATTATAGCTATTGAACTTTGCAAAGTTCAGACTTCTGTCAATATAGCTGGCTCATGCATTTGTTATACTTGATATCGTTCTTAGCCTTTCCTGAAGAGCAGTAACTTTATGAGAAAGGCTGAATATACTGAAAATCCGGAAAGTATAAAGGTTATGAAAGCATAGCATCATGTATTACAACTCACCCCCTACTTTATAAACACAATTTTTTTTTGGGTGGGGGGGACCTGTAAGGGGATCGCAACCCTTGGAGTGGTGTTGCTTGCACTGCGCTCAGCCAGTGAGCACACCGGCCATCCCTATATAGGATCCGCACCCGCAGCCTCGGCACTCCCAGCGCTGCACTGTCCTGAGTGAGCCACAGGGTCAGCCCTAAACACCATGTTCATATATCTTTCTTTCCAGGATATGCTTAACTTTGTTTTGTGTTGTCATGATTTCATTTTTAAATCTTTACTTTCTGGTTTGTACCACTTTTCATCAATTACATTAGAGATTTAGGGTTGAAGGTAAGAACTAAAACTATTTTTTAATTCAAAATATTTTAACATTTTCTTGTACATATTTATGGGATACAGCGTGTTGTTTCAGTGCATGCATATACTGCACAGTGGTTTACATAGGGTCGATAGCATAGTTTGGTACACATTAGTCCACCACTTTTCTAACCTAATCTCTGCTACTTTGCTATCAGTATAGCCTAGAAAATATTACTTAATTTTTCTAGTTTCCATTTTTTAATTTCTAAAGCATTGATTTTGGGTTGGGATTAGGTAGGATTTTATGCAAAGCAGAATTACCTAGGTTCAAATTCCAGTTCTGTTAGACATTGAGGAAACTACATAACACCTCTGCATTTCAGCTTTATCCTATATAAAATAGGGATAATACTGTACCCAATTTACAGAGATGGTGTGCAAAGTTTAGAAGATAATGTTTGTGAAGCACTTAGTATAATGCCCCATAGCACAGTCAGTACAATGGAAATGTGTAATTTATTGTTATTATTCCTGCCTTAACTTAATTACTCAATAGCAGGATAAGCTGGAACAATAAAGATAGCTTATGAGCAATGATGAGGCAGAAATGGGCTACTTAGTAGAACTCCTAGTGACCCAGATGAAGTTATGCTCGCAGTGAGCTTTGTTTATCACAGTAGGGACTGTATTACCATGGAGCTGCCATCACAGCTAGCTTCCTCCTCAACTATGCTGAATCTACTTTTCTTTGGAGGGCATTCTCTACAAATCACATTTGAGTTTTCCATTCCATTGTTACAGAAAGCTCCGCTAAAATGCCTACTACTACTATAGACCTACATGTTCATATAACATTTCTTCTCCTTCTTTGGTTTTCTTACTATCCTCTTTTCTCATAACATCTCAACCCCCAAAACACACAGAACATAAACATCCACATGCTCCATCTCTTCCTACACTGTTCACATTTGCTCTTACCAGATTAGGTGTCAGGAATTTTGAAACCATCTTAGTGCCTCAAACATAGCATCTCTTACTGCTTTCCAAAAGTGTATGCCATGAATTGCTGAGCTAAACTGTGGTTCTGATTTATTAGGTCTCATGTTATAATTTTTACAGCATCTAACAAGGGGATGTAAGTAGTATAGATGTATCAGCACAAACTGTCAGAACCATATAGGCACAGCTGTTATCCTCCTCTGACACCATCTGAAAATGAGGAGTGTTTGTAGGTTGAGAGTGAAGCAGAACATATGGCTTCATTATTATAAGAGCTTCCGTAATACAAAATTGTTTCTTTTATTTCCTAATTTTGTTCCAGCTAAATACAAATATATTCCGGTTTCATGGCACATTTTTGGGAGTGTTGCTGACAGTAAAAACCATCACAAACTGTCAGTAAACTCCACAATGCTAAAGCCAGTGTTGTTTCAAATTTCATTTATAAAATTCTGTGTGGTCCCTGCTTTTTAATTTTTTTGTTATGATACACATCAAATCTTTTATTTTGGGCCATTATGAAGTAACTTTCAGTTACCAGTAGTTTCTAGAAATCAAAAAGGGAAAATGAAAACACAGAAACAGGATTTTTTTTAGTGTGGCAAACAGAATGTTCAAAAAAATCTCTCCACAATAAAATAGAATGTATTACAACAAATAGTGCTGAGCTAGTGAAGTCAGAGAAATCCTACAATAAAACCTGACAACACTCTGAGTTGGTACTAATAATAATAATATTGCATTAGAATTTGTGACCACCAGCCCTCAGGCTATTGGGTCTCTGATTGAATGTGTACTACCTACATAAGCCTAATAAATGCAAATGTAGATATCCTTTGAAGAAAATTATCTTAAATATGAGCCCTTAAGGATTCTAACATATAAAGTTCAAATAATTATTACCTTATGATAAAATGACATAGCAGAAGAGGAAATCATCTACTGTAAAATAGAGAAACAAACATAACATAAACTTTTGAAAATGTCAGGCATTGTATCTATTAGGTAGAGAATTTATTAATTATACACAAAATATTTAAAAAGTAGACTATCAATAAAAATCAGGCTTTCAAAATGACTATACAGTTGTAAGAAAAATCTAAAATTTTTGAAAGTTGCAAAATAGTAAGTGAAATAAAGAAGTTCAATAGATGGTGCTCTGTTCTAAATGTTTGCTATTGTCTGAAAGTTTTTCTTGCCTCAAAATTCATATTTTGAAATTCTAATCCCAAACTGTGATGATATTAGAAGATGGGGCCTTTGGGAGGTGATTAGCACCCTTATAAAGGAGGCCTAGAGGGAGATTCTTCACCCCTTCTACCATGTGAAGACACAGCTAGAAGGGTCTATGAACCAGAAAGTGGGACTTCACCAAATACCAGATTTGCCTGTGCCTTGATCTTGTACTTTGCAGCCTACAGAACTGTCAGAAATAAAATTCTATTGTTTATAAGCTACTAACTTTGTGGTATTTTGTTATAGCAGCCCAAATGGACTAAGATAGATGGGTAAGCAGTTGCTGTGTATTGTATGGCAGTGTTGAAAACTAAGGCCTTTAAGAGGTGACAGATCATGACAACTGTGCCCTCATGTATAGATTAATCCATGGATGGAGTAATGGGTTAATGGTTTAGAGGGTTATCACTCATAGCTTTATAATGAGAGCAAATGAACACATTAAAGAGCTCTTGTCATTCTCTCCATGTGATTGCCTGTGTCACCAGGTGACTCCATAGAGAGTTCCCACCCAGAAGAAGGCCCTCACCAGGTATGTTTCTTGGACATTGGACTTCCCAGCCTCCAAAACTATAATAAATAAATTTCATTTCTTTATAAATTACCCAATTTCAGGTATCCTAAGTGACAGAAAATGGACTAATACAGCAGTAAAACAGTAAAACTGGACAACACTAAAAAAATTAAAAAGGAATACAGCAAAAGAAAATATGAAAGAATAGAGTAAGCTATGTGGAGAATAAGAAAAAATAAAAAAAAACCCCTAACATATGTGTAATTGAAGTTCTGGAAGGAAAGAAGAGAAAGAATTTGGAAGATATGATATTTAAAGATATTATAGATGAGAATTTCCCAGAAATAATGAAATTTGTGACTTCTCAGTCTCAAGATGTACAACATATAACCATAGTATAAATTTTTAAAAAATCCACCTGCAAGCACATGCTGCAAAAATACAAACAAAAATAAAGGAAATATCTTAAAAACAAGAGAAAGATGACTGATAGAGGAATAATAATAGAGTTGCCAATAGATTTCTCAAGTACCAATAAAGGCCAGAAGGTGGTAAAATAACATATTTAAAGTGCTGTGAGAAAATTTGTGAAATTTGAATTTTGTGTAGCAAAATGGTAGTTGAAGAGATGTGTGTAGACTGTTATAAAGGGTTCTAAGTTCCTTATATTATTCAGAAGGAGAAGTTTTTGATTATTTTTAAAACTTTATAAAATACGTGGAAAATTTTGAGGTAAGCTACTCAAACAAAACATAAAAATAGTAAAGAACATAACTTCCAAACAAGTAGAGGTAAAATCATGGATAGGGAAAAATCAATCCAAAAGAAGGTAAAAAATGAAAAAAGAAAAAGGAGAAAGAAGAAAAAGAGAAGGAAACAAGTATAATAAAACCAGAAAAAATATAAAGTACAAAATAAAATGTTAGAAATAATTTCAAATATATCTATAATTGTAAAATAAAAAACGATTAAATTTACCACTAAAATAAAGAATATTAGATCAGAAAAAATACAAGTGTCTTTTACAATAAAATACCTAAAACATAAAAACAAAGATGAAAAGTAAAACTATGTTATTATACCTGCAAGATATTAATCAAAGAAAAATTATGTTGGCCATTTTAAGATCAGTTAAAATACACTTGAAGACACAATTTGTAAGAAAATTAGTGATATAAATTTTAACTCACTAGAAGGCTACGAGCATTCTAAAATTGTAAGCTATTGCACCTTTCACAAAAATTAACTCAAATAAATCACCTACCTAAATGGAAAGTGCAAAACTGTAAAACTCGTGGAAAATAACATAGAAGAAAATCTAGAGGACCTTGAGTGTGGAATTTTTTAGAAATGACACCAAATGCATGATCCATGAAAAGAAGAATTAATAAGCTGGACTTCATTAGAATTAAAAATTTATGCTCTATAAAAGACACTATAAAGAGAATAAAAATATAAGCCACAGACTGGGAAAAAATATTTGCAAAAGATGTATCTGATAAAAGACCATTATCCAAAATATACAATCACTTAAAACTCAATAAGAAAACAAATAACTTGATTAAAAAATAGGCCAAAGATCTTAGTTTAGCATAGACCTCCCTAGAGAAGATATACAGATGACAAACAAGCATATGAAGAGATGTTAATCATCAGGGAAATGCAAATTAAAAAAACAAACAAACAATGAGATACTACCACAAATTTCTTCGGGTAGTTAATATTCAGAACACTGATAACACCAAATGCTTGTGAAGATGAGGAACCCTCATTAATTGCTGAGAATTAATTGTGAGAATGCAAAATGGTAGAGCCATTTTGAAAGACAATTGGACAGTTTCTTACAAAATTAAACATACTCTTACTACATGATCCAGTAATCATGCTCTTTATTTACCCAAAGTAATTGAAAATATATGTACACACAAAAACTTGCACACAGCTGTTTGCAGCAGTTTTATTCATAATTGCCGAAACTTAGAAGTAACTAAGATGTCCTTCAGTAGGAGAATGGATGAATAAACAGAGGTATATCCAGACAATGGAATATTACTCAGTTCTAAAAAGAAATGAGCTATCAAGCCACCGAAAGAAACATAGAAAACTTACATGCACATTACTAAGTCCAAGAAGCCAATCTGAAAAAGCTATATAATGTATGATTCAAACTATATGACATTCTGGGAAAAGCAAATCTACGAAGGCAGTAAAATGATCAGTGGTTGTCAGGGGCTAGAGGAAATGGAGAGATGAATAGGCAGAGCACAGAGAATTTTTAGGGCAGTGAAACTAATCTGTGTGATACTAGAATGGTGTGTACATCATTATACATTTGTTTAATCCCAGAAAATGTACAACAGCAAGAGTGAACCCAAATGTGAACAATGGTCTTTAGGTCA
Organism: Galeopterus variegatus; assembly: GCF_000696425.1. Lineage (NCBI taxonomy): Eukaryota > Metazoa > Chordata > Mammalia > Dermoptera > Cynocephalidae > Galeopterus > Galeopterus variegatus. The sequence continues at coordinate 64,185 of NW_007732090.1, read as the reverse complement.
TAACAATGTACCAATGTAAGTTCATCAATTTTAAGAAATTTACACTCCAGTGAGGGATGTTGAAAATTGGGGGGGGGGGGGGGGGGGGGGG
>NW_007732090.1:0-63114 GCF_000696425.1 Galeopterus variegatus | reverse complement strand
GGGGGGGGGGGGGGGGGGGGGGGGGGGGGGGGGGGGCGCTGTGCTTGAGTTGGGGAAGGAGAAATATGGGAAATCTCTGTACTTTCCTCTAAATTTTGCTGTGATCCTAAAACTGCTCTAAAAAATAAAGTCTATAAAAAAATCTGTAAGCTACTAAAATTTGTCCTCAAAATATTAAAGCAAACACTGATCAACCATCACAGAGAAATTTTATAAATTTCCATTATCTTTGTGGAGATTGCAATATATCATTCTGAGTTGTTAATAAAGAGGCACAAAATGTATAAAGGCTATAGAAGACTTAGGAAGAACTACACTGAATCCTATACCTAACCATTAAGATTACTCGAGTTCACATAAAGCATTTCATGTTTTAAAATGTTGAAATCACATAGGGCTTATTCTCTGATCACAGTGCAATAATGTTTCAAGCAAACAAACAAAAAAGAAAACTTAAAATATCAGAATTTGGAAATTGTATCTCATTTCTATATAATTCATGATTCAAATAAGAAATGATGGTACTAATAATATAACTGGAACCGAAAAATAACAAACGTAACTACATATACAATTTGCTGAAAGTAGGACTTAAAGCAAAATCTATAGCCCAAAATAATAATTATTATTATCAGCAATAAGTAATATTCGATGATAAGCCCGGATTTTGGTATCTAAAGGAGGTCCTGGATCCAATCACCTACAGATACCAAACAAAAACTGTATATACCTGTGAAAGTTTAATTGTTTAGAAAGCTCTAATTTATACAATGCTAAAGTAAAATGCCCCTCTCTTTTCTTCTAGAGACAACAGAAAATGTCAGCAGGCAATATGCATTCTGTCTCTACCAGCTGAAATAAATAACATACCAAAATTCCTAAGGTGTGTAACATCTGAACAAGACAATTCAACACTTAATAAGCAGTCCAACATTTCTGTTTGATTTACTCATTTGTAAGCTATCCAAAGACATTCTGGAGTCATATGCTCTGCATTTTTTTGTTGTTTGCTTGTTTTTAAATTGACTAATATGGTAATAGAAACATGTATCTACATGTTAATGAATTGGTTGATGGAAACAAATGAAAACCAAGTATAGAAAAGTATGGCTTAGAGAAACGAGTCTCTGTTAATGATTCCTTGAGAATTATATTTATTTATATGACTTTAATTTTTCTAAATTTTGCCATTTTGCTTAGAATATATATGAATTGATATCTTACATATTTTCATTTATATTATTCTTCCCTAAGAGTAACTCCTGTTTTACTTTCTTTGGGGTCTGTATAGGCAATAATTATCACAAGATATTAGATATTACCTAGGGTTAATTCATTCTGTGTGTGTGTATGCATATACACACATATGATCTTGTATGGTCAATGAATTTATGAAACACTTGGCACACTTTATAAGGTTATATAATCAACTAGAATGCGCCTATTTAAAATTATGTATCAGCAAGTTATAGGTTTGCTGAATTAATTAGCATCACAAGAAAAATGACTATACATTACTCATTGCAACATAATAGGACATTTACTTTAATCACCTGTAATCTCAATCTTAAGTATCTGTTCCTCATATCTTCATTTTAGTTTTAAAAGTGTCATGTGGGTGTACTTAGAATGGTATCTGAGCAACTGTCTTATTTGTTTTAGGCGAATGTGAGATATTTAAAATAAAACTGCCACATTTTCTAATAGAGATCAGGAGCTCAATTACTCAACTGCTAGTTCAGCTAATTCTAGTAAATTGATACTCCCTCTCCTTAAGCTAGAACTCTTAATGGCTGTAATAAAACTAGAATAGTTGAGAGTTGAAAAGCACCTGGTTATCAAAAATCATGTGAGATTACATATATATATATACATACATATGATCTTGTATTACAATATTTTTTATTATTATTATTATTGAGATTACAGTATTTATCAATAAAACGTCCCTTCATATCATTCTTACATCAAATGTTTTACATCAAACATACATTTCATGTAAGTCCATTTGAAGTCTTACAATAGACTGTTGTTAAATGGACAATATTTAATATTTCTAATGCCCACAGTGTTACGTTTATACCAATAAAGTCCAAGAATCATAAGTGCAGAGCCAGTGTTTTCTGAATCAGAATACTAGTGACACAATCTGAAAATTACCTGCATATATATGAGGAAAAAAAGACAAAATACCTGAAATGAGAGCTGTTGTGGAAAATCCAGGGTGTGTGGTTATTATGATTCACAGAATTCTTTTTCTTATTGGGGCATGGTGTGTTTACAGCTGCAGCACTAATATTACATGGTTTTTATGTTTTGGCCACAGTTACATGATGGTTATATTTTCTATAAGTTTGAAAAGTATTTGATGTTCCACTATTATTGTATAAGAACAAAATGTAATAGCCTGAAATCTAACATCTTGTAAGCCAAAATCATATCTTGATGTGTCTAAAATACAATTTAAAATCTTTGCTGAATAAAGGAAGGGATAAGGCATAGAAGATTTGGGTGGAAAATTTGGGATGACCACTGATTTGTTTCAATGGTTTGTATTGGAAAAGCAGGTGTCAGTTATTTGTATTATAGAACAAACCTTATTACTTTCTAAATGTATGGTCTAGGGGAAATCTTTGAAATTCTTTGTGATGCATTTTCTTTATCAGTAAAACACTCATAATTATCTATAATGTGCAGAGAAGCCAGAGATACCTTCAGATCTAAGATAAGACAAAATAGGAAACTAAAAAAGGGTAAGAGAAATTTTAAAATGTATCATAGTCAAGGGGAAAAAAACAAAAAAGAATTAAAAGTTGCTATTGTTTATTTTGAATTTAAGATTTTTTTAAAACAACATAATTTTTCTTGTTAAAAATCAAAGAATCCATTTTCTTAGTAACAAAACTCTGTAATTTAAACAATAATGCTTCTCACCTGTTATCTGGAAAAAATGCAGGATTATTGCTGGCTTATTACCAATGATGTCTTAAGAGCAAAAGAACAAATAATGGCCCAATGTCAAAGAAATATCTTTCAGCCAAACAATATGCTAGCATTCTCACATTTTTAAATATGGATTTTTACTTAATCATTAAGTAAATTTTAGATTACATTAAATCATTATACAATAAAGTATATTAACTTGCCAATTGGCTATGAAATTAATTTATTGCCTAAAACAGCAAGCATAGCTTTTCATTTCAAAGTTTTTTGTTTTTTGTTTTTTCTATCTGGGAAGAAGAAATTTTCTATTTGCCTATTTCATTTGAGTAGAGAAACACAGTTAAACAAATCTAAGATAATGAAAAAACACAATAGACATATTTCTAGCACAGGTAGGCAACTATATAATATTCTAAACTCCCAACAAAGAAAGTCTAAATTATTTGTGGAATTTCATACATATAATATGGCACTCTAAAAATTTAGAATTTCATGCAAAATAGCACTTATATGGTAGGTAGGACAGGACATTCAATTGTACATTGGAGAATGCCTTGGGTAGTTTACCTGAGAGGCATATGTCCAAGGAAGGAAAAGGTGTAGGTAATTAAGAAAAATAAATAAGCAATGAACCTTGTTCCAGGCAAGAAGGAAAAGATTTATCCCTCTGGCTTAAAAGACTCATTCTCAATTCCACTGCATGGATATATTTCTCTTCCGTTTTAAACAAACTGAGAGTAGATTTTTTTTTTCATCTTAGGAATTCAGTCTCTTTGATCAGCTTACATTAAACCTCCATTCTAATAAGGTATTAAGAGATAAACAATTTGCTCACTACTTCATATATAACTGAATAACGTGGAGCCATTATCATAAGACCACCAGAATGCTAAGGGGTATTATTTTCTTGTACTTGCTATTCTGCAAACAATAAATGAAAGGTCAAACTACTGAGAAAAATATTGGACCCAACCTTCCTTCAGACACAGGATATAAAAACAGGAATTGTTCAGGTACAGATGCAATCACCACAGAAACTATGCATTGAAACCTAAAATAATTAGAGTAACTTCCAGTGCCATCACACAAAGTATCTGATGGGCACAGGATTCGCAACTATGACTGTGATCATCTAAACAAGATTTTATTATTTTTTAAGGTACCATTTTGCTTTTATTTTCTGATATTACTAACTCTAAGCAGCACCCTGACTTCCCTTTCTAAGGAAGGGAGCATAATTATTTCAAAGCAAGGGGAGCACCCTGAAGACCTGCCTTGGTTTTGTGGCTTTGTAATGAGACGATAACCAAGCATTGCTCAGTGTTAACTTCGTAGGGTGGGCCCAGACCGCTACTGGCTTTCCCCTGCAGTAGTCTCTCCCTGTCCGTGGGATTTTGGTGCTAGCTGTTCTGTCCACTGTGAGACATTTCAGGGAGGTGAAGCCTTAGAGGTGGGACAAGCCCTGCTGAAACTCTGCCTTCAGGGTTTTGAGACAAATATGGTCTAGCTCCTTAGGACGGACCTAGTAATGCTGAAGCTGGGGCATATGAGACATGCGGATCGCATAGGTGTTGAGCAGCACAATGAATTCATATTCTTGCTCATCCAATTCTATGATATGAGCCACCCTGTTCCAGCCAAAGCCACTGCCTTCCAGTTGTACTAGGGACGGTCACACCTCACAACATACAGCCGAAATCAGCTACCCACTCAGCCTGGTAAGAGTGGTGGCTGTCCGCCCCTTGGTGAACTTTGTGGGAACGTGACCTGTCATCCTGACGTAGTACCTGAATGTGAAGAGAGTCCCCACGTCCAGCATTGATAGCAACTCCTCTTTTGACTTGGGGAAAGAGAGTCAGTGCGCAGCCTTTCCAATGTGGGGACAATTGATCGTTGCTTTCTTGGTATGAGTGAGGTCCAGACAGATGGTGGATTTCCTGAGGCGCTCAGAGCTGGTACAAGGGCAGGCAATCGATGTCAGTTACACATAGGGGATTGCTAATGTGCATCATGGCCACGTTGTGCAGCAGGTTTATGGGTGAAAGAGGCCCTGCTTTACAATACATGGAAGCTTGTGTCCCAGCGGCTTATGAGCATCTTCCAAGGGGCCCTGTGCTTAGAGGAGGAACTGCTTGACTTTGGCAACCAACAGATAGAGGCCCAGGCTGATGGGCCCCTCTCAGTGCTTGCAGATGGTCTCCAGCATCTGGAGCTGGTGTGTGGAAAGCTGAGCTACTAAGGTGACATCCGTGTTGTCTGCAGCAGGCTCATATTCATAGTGCACAAAGTACACAGATGGGTACAGCAGAGAGTGAAATACTGGCCATACCTCTTCACATAGGTCGTCCTCATCCAGTTCAGGGAGCTGCTTCTGGAAATTTTCACTTTCAACAGCTTCACGGGGGCAGCCAAATAGTTCTCACCTCAAGAGGTTCCTGTTTTACTCCAAGAAAGTCAGGTAGAGGTTGTGGGAAAATGTTTGCTTGTTCTTTGCCAAGGCTTCATAGGGGAGTTCCAGTGAATGACTGGTTGGTTCTCACTAGGGGGACACTTTTCTGAGGGCAGAAACCAGGGCTTACTCAGCTCTGAGGCTCTAGTAATTCCCACAAACTGAATGATGGACCCTCTTGCCTGCCCTTTCTTGGCCATTACGAACCGTTTCAGGCTAGGGCTTCATTGTCTAGTGGTCCACCGAAGACTCAAGGACTAGAACAATTTCCAGAATCTGTCCGATTCTTTCTCTAAACCAGCACACAGCCCTTTACGGTTTCCTTAAGCGGAATTTTAGACGTGGAAAAGGATAGAACCCAAACATCATAATTAGGCAATGCGAAAGCATGATGTTACTACTGGATTATTACTTTAATAGTTAAGTAACTATTCAATAACTCAGTTGCAATGTCCACTTTTTATAACAAATACTATTTATAACACCCTTTTTACTCTCCTGCAATAAAAATCATAGAAAGATGGAGAGAAATCATAAAAATCTTTTAAGCATGTAGAGGTTTTTTCCATTATTTCTTGGAAAAGTACTTAAACGAATTTTTAAAAATTGTTACACTTTACTTTTAAAGATGTCCTTTCAAATTGCTGACTTTCTATGACATAAAGTGCTTGTCGGTTGTGTGATTTCAGAGAAGTTTAATGTTAACAATGAATGAGAAAGTAGGAACTTTATGAAACATAAGTCAAAAGTGAACTAGGGAGAGGGCATTTTGAAAATTTTGGAAATACTTTTACAGTTATAAGATTTTGTTGGTGATAGTGTTGTAAATACATCACACAAGAAAACAATTATATCAAAATATTTCAAAAAACTGGAAAATAGAATTTTTTAACTCATTTAAAATTTTCCATAGACCTTCATTGGGTTTTGAGCCTCTTTGTTAGAAACATAAAAATGTGATGACTGATATATTATGTTGCATAAAGATAAAATGAAAATAGAAATATATTACCAAATTTCAGTAAAAATCTTTTCCTAAATGGTGGATAAGATTAAAAACTGAGTACATGATTTAGTAAACAAAGGAAATTTTTCCTTTTATTCATTTAGGGTTGTGTCTTTAGTAACATGTTCTTTTTACCTTTGTGACCACTACAACTGAGTACTAAAATAATCTGAATTTAGAATCATAATTCCAAAAAAGAGTACTAAGGCAATATTTTAAAACATAGTGAAGAAACGTGAATCTCATTTTTCCCAATGATAATAAAAATATTTTAGTGAGACTAAATGTACATTGTATAGTTAATAAAGTAATATATTATAGGCTATTTATTCTATTTTTATCTCGTTTTAATTCATATTTATGTGCATTTCAGTGTGAGTAAATATTAACACAACATGCATATGTATAATTTACAAATAAACAACTGTATATATATATATTATTGCAGTGTACTCAAAACTTTTTATTTTAATGGTGACTGTTTCAAAAGATTTGGAAACGGCTAGATTAGATTATCAAACGCTCACAAAGACTGAAGTTGGAGAACATCTATTTTCCACTTCAGGGAAGATTTTCAGTGATCCTTGTAAATATAATCACATCTGGATTAGCTAGAAGTTTAGAGGTATGATGAACATGCAATGGCAGGTATTTGAGAACGTATAAGTGGGAGAATATAGGAGGATACCCCAGTGTGGGAATATGGAAATAAGGATGAATAACTGAGACTATTAAAATGAACAGTGATCAAACTGTTCCTTCTCTATGCTTTTGTTGAATATTTGACATGTGTGGGTTGGGTACGTAATAACTTTCTCTGCCAGTTTACTTATCAGTAAAATTGGGAAAATTTAGAATATGTATCTTAAAGAATCTCATGATGATCAGTTGAAGTAAAGCCATGTAAATTGTACAGTACAATGTGTGGTACATAGTAAGCTCTCAATAAATATCAGCTATTAGTATTGTGGCTGTTTCTTTACTTCTCATAATTATTCCTCTGTGTGTGTGTGTCTATGTGTGCTTTGATAGACTTTATTTTTTAGAGCAGTTTTAGGTTCACAGCAAAATTGAGCAGGAGGTACAAAGTTTCCCTGTATTTTCTTTTTATCCCTGACCTGACAGAAACTTCTTTGCATTCAGGATTTGTGTTATGTTTTTTGTTATCCCAAAGGCACATTATTTACACAGAGGAGGTATTTAATAAATTTTGACTAGTTTGATATTATGACAATTGCTAGCTAGTTTTTCTCTCTGATAGTAGCCAATACATTTTTATGCAAATGATACTTTGGTAACAAATATTTACTAATTACTTTTTTGGTTTTATTTTATATCATTAATATATAAAGTATAACAGTAGGACACTATGAATAATAAATTATCCAAAATTCACAGTAAACCATCTAGGGCGATAAATTTCAGTGAATTTATGCAGAAATTTCATTGATCTTATATTACACTGGTATCATTCTAAGCATATAACAAGGAGAAATTAAAGTATTGTTTGATTCTAATCCATCTGTCTTGAAAACTCCCCTAAATATCTTCTTTGCAAGCCCAATGAGTCAGAATTTGAGTTTAAAAAAAAAAGCAGATAACTATGCAGATTTTAAATTTCACTTTATTATTTAATTTTTAAGACTAATACAATCATTGTGAAAGTAGTTAAAATCATAGCGATTTTCCTATGCAAACTTTGAAATTTTTTGATTACTTTATTGTAAACAACTCATCTAAGTGAATAAGGAAACATCACATATAGAATTTTCTCTCACCAAATGTTTGAAGTTTTTTGTTTGTTTTTTAAATTTGGATGCTAACAGAGATGGGAAAGAGCAAGTATTTCTTAGATTTCTGACTGAAACTGCAGTGTAGAACCTTTCATTTTCTTTACATAATCTTCTTCAAATCTCTCATACTGGGCTACAGTGAACTGATTCTTCCAGTCTCCTGTAATACCTGAAAAGAAAACATAAAATGACAAATTTCAGGCAACTGTAAAATTTCCCTTCTAAGACCAGTTTTAATTTGAATTACGATACCTGTATTTTTAAACCTTTAACTTTAGAATGTCATATCTGCACCATAATTCTTTTTTTTTTGGTTTGTTTTGTTTTTTGTGACTGGTAAGGGGATCAGAACCCTTGGCTTGGTGTCGCCCGCACTGTGCTCAGCCAGTGAACACACTGCACCGGCCATCCCCATATAAGATCCGAACCCACGGCCTCGGCGCTCCCAGCGCCACACTCTCCTGAGTGAGCCACGGGTTCGGCCCTGCACCATAATTCTAATCCTCACCTCCTACTACAATTTCTAGACTGCTAGATCTTTTCAGTCATCAATATCTTCTCATAGATTTTTCCAATATCTTATGTAAATGAATAATCACTTAAATAGATTAGAGAAAATGTCACTGGGAGAAAATCTAACATCTCAAAATTCTGATTTTTTTTTTGGCTTCAAGAGACTTGTTAAAGAAAGATACAGGGAATTTTTCAGTCATTTTAAAACTATATTTTCCAATATCAAATGATAACTTATGTAAAAAAATTTCTATGGTCAAGTAAGATTGGAAATTATGGGGTTAAGTATAATTAAATGTATTTCTTTACTACAGAATTGCTCAGTCTTCAACTAATAACCATATCAAAAATCTCAAAGAAAGGACACAGAACACAACATTTGCAATAAATACTTGGTGGAAAAAAAATGCCATTTTCATAAAATGTCTCACAGGGAAACACAGAAGATGCTTTGGGAAGCCCACTTTTAAGAGAAAAAATAAAAAATCAATAAAATTTTAAAAAAAGAAGAAAAGAAAACTTGCCAAAATGAACTACGTCAATCTTGCCCATGTTTCTCAACTTTGGCATCTTATTTTATTTATTTGTATCTCCACTGCTGACATTTGGAGCCAAACAGTTCTTTCTGGGGGAAGGGAGAACTATCCTGTGCATTGTAGGATATTTAGCGGCATATTTAGCCTGTACCCATTAGATGTCAACAGTTTCCCCCTACTTGTGACAATTGAAAATGTCTCCAGATGTTACCAAGTATCCCTTGGTAGGCAAAATCTTATCTGGTTGAGATCCAGATATCCCCAGCAAAACTTATCCATCACATACTTCTTAACTTTCTAAAACAAGAAAAATGTCTAGGATCTCAGAAGACACATTATAATTAAAATTACCCTTAATATTCCCTTTATAGCTTCTCACCAAATCATCTGTCTCTCCAAAACTATCTTAGATTTTATTTTTGATAATAATTACTCACTTCTCCCTTCACTCTAAGAAGAATTTTCATCTCTGCCCATCATGATGTGTTGTATGATTCCTCCTTGCCTCAACTTTGGGCTAGGTTTTTTATATGCTTTGGCCAATAGAATTTGAATATATGTGATATATACCACATTTGAAGATAAACTTTGAATGACATTGCAAGTTTCCACCAGCTCTCTAGCTCTTCCTCTCTATCGTGATATTGAGCATCTCCCATATATGAGCAGCTCTTTGAGTCTAGGTTTTAGAAAGATAAGACACAAGGAGCTGAGCCCAAGAGATCCAAGCAAAACTGGAGCAGCCACATGTGACCAGCATCCACCAACGTATAACTGTGTGACAAACTTGACTGGGTCTCTTGTTTAACCATTGCTTAAGCTTTCCTGTGGATGAAGCAGAGTCAAAATTTGCAAGTCATGTGGCCTGGGCATGCATAATAGAAAAAGCCTTGACCTCCAAATAATACCTGGAACCAATGTTCCTCCCCACAGAACCAAGGATGCCAGGACATGATTGGAACCTGAAATGCCAGAACCCTTTCAGAAGCAAAAAGACCATTTTTCAGGCAGTTCTGGTGCTGAATCCCACCATTCCATACCTTACCATATAGGGTCAATCTTAAAGCCCACCCAATCAAAATTTACCCCACCAGTGCTTCTGCTTACCAACTTGTATCCCTAACCCATGAAAGTTTGACCTAACTCTGGGTAGGACGACACGTTTGAGCTTCTCTCCCATCTCCTTGTTGGTCAGCCATGCAATAAAACTCTTTTCACAAAAGCCGGTGTCACAGCGTTTGGCATTCAGTGTTCACTGGGCAGTAAGCCCATTTCTTGGTAATAAACATGTTGCTTAAATTAAAAATGAATCTTGTGGTTTTATGCCACTGAAATTCTTAGGGTAATTTGTTTTATAGCAAAGCTGACTGATACATACACAACATTTTCTGTCTTTCTTTCACACACAGATAATTAAATTCAATATATATTTATTAAAAAACTACTTTATGCAAGATGCTACATACTGAGTTCAATGACGAGAAAGCAATAATTTACCATGATCATAACAACTTCAAGGAGTTCACACTTTTCCTCATTAATTTAGTATGCCTAACATCGTTTAAGTTATCTACCAAGGAAGATGAAGAATATCTAGATAATTCAGACAAATGAGGGACATTCTTCTGATATAGTAATGGGTGCCAAAACCCATGCTTAGTGTACAGGCTGAGTAAATATTTCTCATTAGAAGATTTGTCTTACATGTTAGACTGGCAGCAAAAATAGAATTTCTTTACCACTGATTATTTCCATTAAGGTTTTTTTGTTTTGTTTTGTTTTAACTTTTCTCTCTCCAGCACTCTCAATCTCTTCCCATTTCCTTTCACTCTTATCTGACCACCTACATTCTCCATGATGTGCCCAGTAAGCTGTATGGAAACTTGTATGTGATGTTCTCACCCTTTCTCATGAAGGGAGACACGGAATGGTCCATAAGATTATTTTCCATAGTGGTATAATTTGCACTAGGGTTCTGCTTCATCACATCAAAAGAGCAGTGATAGAGGATTTTATCCACAATTTCTTCTGGCATGTCTTTTTCTAGAAATTTTAACAGTTTCTGAATTTCACACTTTGGATTCTAAAGAAATTAGAGGAAAGAAAAAAGCATTTCAGGTAAATTGGGACACAAAGCAGGAAATGCATTTACCAAGGTTTTACATATGCCAAAGTAGTGAAGTAAATAGTTTTTTAAAATTATTATTTTTATATGCCTTTTTTGTTTTGCTTTCCTAAGTGCATACATTATCCTTAGTTTTACCAGGCAACCATATGTTAGAAGTGAGATTAAAGTTTGTTTCAAAAAATGCAAAGAAAAAAATTGGGTTAATATGCTATCCTTTGCATTCAAAAATAGAATTAGCCTGCAGAATAAATAAGGTAATAAAGCAAGTTGGCATTTTTATTATAAGTAATTTTCAAGATCCCTTGAACTCTCTCCTCCTTTCTTTTACTATATCCAACATCAAGAATGGATTGCCTATCTCGAGTTTCCTACAAGGTAGGAAAATCTACCTCTAACACACACATAGATTTTTTGACAGTATGAGGAGCATGTATGAGGAGGAATGTAAAATAAAATCCTGTCCATCTTCTGGCCTATGGAATGCTGGAGAGGATAAAGGCAACAATGAAGGGGAGAGATCCACTTTTCATATTTCTTAAGATTTCCTTTCTCTGTGCTTCAGACTGGACATAGTAGAGCATATTAGATACAATGAAAGGGTGGCACTCAGGCAAAAGAGTTTATGATATGTTACCTATCAGAGGTAAACCAGGTTAACAATTTCACCTTTCAGAACTTCTGTTGTTAATGCTAATGTGGCTCACAGAATTCAGGTGATAAAGAACTAATAAGACAAGGTTAATTTGAAAATAGTGGACAAAATTTTTAGGGAGACTCCGTCAGTGAGAAAGGAAAAGCTGGCACAAGAAGAGGTTACAGAGATTGAAAGATACTAAATAATGTAGAATCTATAAATGACCTTAATGATGTCATATTTACATAGGGACAGAAGCCACTGAGAGATGTGAAGAAAGGATATTCTGATTTAGGTTTCAGAAAAATCATTATCTCTGGGTGGATAATAGAAACAAGACAAGGTAGTCCAAGTAAGTCAAGATGGATATCAAGACTACAGTGGAAGACAGTAGTGCTAGGAAGAAGTGGATGGCTAGACAATCAATTTTCAAGGCACAATTGATAGGATAATAAATTAGCTATATTTATAGACCAAGATGAAAGGAAAGTATGATACAAAGAAAATGAATCTTGGGTTTCTTTCAAAAATAAAAAAGAAATAGCAGTTGCCTCTTACCTCTTTCATGTCTTCATATAATAGGTAAAAGATACGATAATCTTTTCTTTTCTCCCACCAGCCCTTCACGTGGTCATACCAGGAACCAAAAGACACTAAATTGAAAAATAAAACTTTTGCAAAATTACAATTATTTACATGATGTAAAGAATTGTTAAATGTCATTCCAAGACATTATTATCAATACATGTGTAGTGATGACCAACTTGTTTAAGAAAGAGGAATGTTAAGAATAACAGAAGTAAATGAGATAACCCATTTTCAATAAATTTACAATCTACTTGGAAAGGACAAACTACTTCTGTTGTGAAGTGAATGTGTCTTCCCAAAATTAATATTTTGAAGTTCTCAACCCCAATGCCTCAGAATGTGACTGTATTTGGAGACAGCGTCTTTAAATAGGTAATTAAGTTAAAATTAGGTCATTAGGATGGACTCTAATTCAATATGATCAATGAATGTCCCTATAAGAAGAAATTAGTACACAGGCACACACAGAAGGAAGACCATTTGAAGACACAGGGAAAATATGATCATCTACAGGCCAAGGACAAAGGCCTCAGAAGAAACCAATCCTGAAAACACCTTGATCTTGGACTTTCAGCTTCCAGAATGTGAGAAAATAAATTTCTGTCGTTCCAGTTCTTGGCACTTTGTTATGACAGCCTTAGCAAACTAACACAGATTTTGACACTGGGAAGTGGGATGCTTCTGTAACAAATACCTAAAAATGTGGAAGTAGTTTTGGAATTGGATAATGGATAGAGGCTGGAAGAGCTTTGAGGTGCATGTTAGAAAAAATCCTAGATTACCTTGAAGAGATGACTGGTAGACATATAGATGCTGAAGATAATTCTGGTTAGAACTCAGAAAGAAAAGAGGAGAGTTGTAAAAGTTGCTATCATCTTGTGATATAATTGTCACCATAACAGAATTTTAGTAGAAATATGTTAAAATACTTTGAATGTTAAAAGTGCTCTGGTAAGGTCTCAGATGGGAACAAGGAACACAATATTGGAAACTGGAAGAAAGGCAATTTTTGTTATTAAGTAGTAAAGAATTTGTCCAAATTGTGTTCTAGCATTCTGTGAAAAGTAGAACTAATAAGTGATGAACTTGGATATTTAGCTGAAGAGATTTCTACATGAATTGTTAAAGGTGCATCCCGGTTTCCCCTTGCTTCTCATAGTATAATGTGAGTTGAGAGAGATTAATTAAGGAAGGAATTATAGGCTCAGAAGGAGGATGGAGCAAGATGGCAGAAGAGGCCTCCCCAGTGATCGTTCTATTGCAGAAACATCAATTTGAACACTTATCCTTGAACAAAAATACCTTTACGATGAAACCAGGTGAGAGATCACAGTACCTGGTTATAGAACAAAAGTAAAAAAAAAAAAAAAGATACATTGAAGAAGGTAGGAAGGACAGTTTTATATTACCTGTGTTACCCACCCCCCAACCTCAGGCAGCCCAGTAAATAGCCAGATACTGTCCACTAGGGGGAAGGAGAAGGAAGCGAGCATAGGATTTTATCTTAGACCCTAGCATCAGGCTTGCCACAGTAAAACCCAGCACCAGGCAGGCCCCCATGGCTTCTGACTCCAAGCTTGTACCCACAGACTGTGCCTGCAGCTTTGTCCCATGCCAGGAATAACGTGTAGCCACTATGAGGCAAAATTGATCTCTACTGTTACTCTGCATCACTGCCAGCTCACTATGATGGCCTTGGGCTCTGGACAGCCCTCAGTGGCAGTCAGACCTCAGTGGGCATAGGCTTCAGGTATGCCCTCGTGCTGAGCCAGCCTAGGCAGTCATGGGATCCCAGCCTTGCACTGCACCAGCTATGGCAGTCCCAAGCATAGTGCATTGCTAAAGCTGCAATGGCCACAGCGGTTTTCAGTTTAACGACCATGCCAGACACTTGCCCAGAATCTCTGTACAGGCTTACAGTTGTAGGGTATTCCCAGAAAAGCCAGTCTATGAAGACTGAAACAAGTAACTGCTTTTTTAATTGCATAGACATCAATGCATGACTACCAGGATCAAGAACAATCAGAGAAACATGATGTCACCAAGCAGGCAAAATTAACTGCCATTCAGTAACCCTAAAGAAATGGAGGTGCATGAACCTGCCTGAGAAAGAATTAAAAATAACTGTTTTAAAAAAGATCAGTGAATTTCAATAAAATACAGAAAAATATTTTTTTAAATGAAGAAAACAATAAGTGAACAGAATAAAAAATTTAACTGAGAAATAACATAATAAAAAGGGAATTATTAATTTAAAATATTAGAATTTGAAGATTTGGATAATTGTCAGCTTATCCACATTGTAAAAAAAATGAAAAAGTATGTTAGGGAAAGAATCTCATGAGTGTAGCTGAACAAACTTTATTAAACAGATTGACACATGGCTTGTGGATCCAATCAACCATCTCAACCATCTCAGTAGAAACAAAATGAGTTTGGACTGAATGAGTCAAGGGCAGGTTGAAATGAAGGAACGATGTCACATTTCTGATATTCTATGGGCAAGAAATAGACCAATGAAGCAGTCTGGCTGCAAACATAATTTATCTTTCAGGAAAAGAGAACAATGACCTTGAAGAAGGTTCATAAGGCCACAGGGCTACCACCACAACCATGCACCCAAAAGACAGAGGCCCCAAAAGTAGGGACACCATCCAGGGCCCCAGGAGGCAGGGTTCCCTCCCAAGTTTGATGGAGTGGGAGCATAATTCTGATGTGCTTAGAGAACAAGCCAAGGAAGATCAAGCCAAGGAAGACTATTCCTTAGGATCAAGCCAAGGAGGACTATTCTTGATCCTAAATTTAATGGAATTTTTCCTGCTAGGTTTTAGGCTTTTGTCTTTCTGATTTCTGCCTTTTGGAATGGGAATGTCTGTCCTACACCTGTCCCATCATTGTATTTTGAAAGGAGATAACTCATCATTTGAATTCACAGGTTCACAGCTGGAGAGGAATTTTGCCTCAGGATGAGTCATACCTTACATCTCACTTATACATTATTTAGATAATATTTAGATGAGATTTTGGACTAAGATTTCATGCTGAAATAGGTTGAGACTTTGCGGGCTATTAGGATGGAGTGAATGTATTATTCATGTGAGAAGGAAATTAATTTGGGGGGCCAGAGGAGAGAGTCTGGGGCTCAATTTTGTCCCCAAATTTTATATATTGAAGTCCTAACCCTTAGTATCTCAAAATGTGGCTGGATTTGGAGATAGGGCCTTCAAAATGGTAATCAATTTAAAATTAGGTCGTTAGGGTGGACTCTAATGCCTTATGACTAGAGTCGCTATAAGAGAAAATTAGGACACAGACAAACAGAGGGAAGACAATGTGAAGACACAGGGAGAAAACATCCATCTATAAGCCAAGGACATACCTCAGAAGATACCAATCCTGAGGACACCTTGATCTTGGACATCTAGGCTTCAGAACTGTGAGAAAATAGATTTCTATTGTTTAAGCCACTAAGTCTGTGGTATTTTGTTTTGACAGACCCACCAAACTAATAAAACTTCTAATAAACAAAACTAAAACTACAGGAACAAGGTGGAAGATACTGAGTAATGCAGACAATAAGTGGTATGGGAGTTCACAGGCTAAGGAGTGAGAGAGAAAAAATCATAGGAACATAGAGGTTAAGAAAGGGATGTGTAGGAAGTAGAGTACATTTGGATTTAAGAAGGATAGTTGGGCTTTGATAATGATAAAAATGAGAATGACATTCTATGAACAAAGAATAGTCCAAGCAATGTCAGGAGTAAATATATGCAAGATACCACTGAGATGTATTTGCCTCAAAGAGAGAGTTTATATAGAAGAGTATTTATATAAGAATTATTGGTATAGTTACTACCATGAATATGAATATGTTTCCCTGAAGAAGGCAATAAACAGAAGAACAGAATCTTAAGAACAAAACTTTCACTCAAGAATTTTCAGTTTATCTAAAAATAAAGAAGTGAAATTCTCCTATTTGCAACAACATGGATGAGCTTGGAGAAACTTATGAAATAAGTTTGTGAAATAAGCAAAGCACAGAGGGATAAATACGATGTGTACTCACTCATAAGTGGGAGCTAAAAGAGAAAGAAGGAAGGAAAGAAAGACCACAGTGGTGCGTTGGACTTGCAGAGGGAGAGAACATACCTTAGGATACAAGTTGGAGTGGGAGGGAGGAAAAGGGGAGGAAGAGGGGACTGGGGTATAATTGGGTTGGGGACACAGGGTACAAACGCAGTTCGTGGTAATGGTCAAGCTGCCAGTATGAATCTGGCCTTTGCATCTTGGACACAAGGGTTGACAACCGGCTCTGTATTTCACAAATATTCATAACCAATAAAAAATAAATAAAACAAAAAAGAAATGATAGGAGAGAGTCCAAGAATATGTGTAAAATTAAAACTGTACAATGGCATGGACAGCAAGAGAGGAAACAGCTTAAATAAATTGGCAGTAGTCACTAATCACTAATGAAGTGATAAGACTAAGGACTGAGAAATCTGTGCCACACACTGCTTCCTCTGTAGTCTTGCCAGGGCATTAATAGAGTGCTGGGTTCATATTAGGTTTATGATAAACACAAGATTTATATTTAAACTTTATATCTCCTGGCAAAGAAAAAACATCAAGACTTTTCATTATGAAATTCCATGATTAAAGAAATAGTCGGACCCACCCTTCCCAGCCATGAATTTATCCAGGAACTCCTCCCAGGTTCCAGGCTCTGGGTGTAATTTTGCCATCTGATAGAAATAGTAGTAAGATACAGCAACATCCTTGGCATTCCGTGCCATGTAGATCATCTGTGGGGAAATAGAGGAAATGAACATTTTGGGTCTATTATTTAATTGTTTTTAACTTTTGAAGACTTTAACAGATGCTTATTTTCTTTCTATATCTGATCTTGGCATTTATATCTACATTCTGGCATAGGATATTCACAACCATATATTGTTTTAACACAAAGAGTACTCATCTCTCACACCCCTGGTTTCTCTTTAGCCTTTGAAAAGAAGAATAGCTCTTGAAACTTGGAAAATCAAGTAAAATAAAAATTATAAAAAGTATTAAATTAATAAAAATTAACTAATATCCTTAAATTTAGAACATTTTTTGTGTCACTTATGGAAACCAATAAATAAAAAAAGAGAAGCATATTTTTTTAAAAACTGAAAAAATACCCAGTTTTTCATAGAAAATAAATTATTACTTGGGTAACTTTATATTAAACAGTCTTCATTCTGTTCATAATCATGGCTACATAACAATCATTGCTGTTTGTAATGACTGGTGTGAGATTAAAATTTATTTTATGGATACAGCCATCAAGTCAGCTTGAAGGCAGAAATTTTTAACACTTTTCCAAAAGGAAAAGACACTGTTATACCTCATTGGTAATTAGGTTTTCAGGCAAGTCCACTGAAATCTATTGTCTACTCCCCTGCAGCATACCTAATAATACTGAGGATCCATCCACCCATGAATGAATATATTTCTAAGAAATATTAAAAGAAGTTATTAAAAGAAGATTTAAAAAGAAGGAAGAAACCTTCTTTTATTTGAGTAGAATCAGAGTTTCCTTCACTCCCAACTGATGTGCAAAGGAAATGGGAACTTTTATATTCCAAAGTTGCCAGTAGCAGTTCTTCTAGCCTAGGACAAGGATGGGGGGCAGGTAAGAAAGGAGTGGCTGGAAAGGGGTTTTGCAAAAGATTGGGTATAGAGTTCTAAAAGTTGAGATTCTGTTGTTGCTGACATAACTTCTTGAGAAAATACTAAACCTATAAAAACATTCCTGGTCACTTTCTATTTCAATATCAAGAGACTGCGGGACTGAACCAGCTATTTTCTTTTTCTTTCATCATCATCTGTACTTCATTAGCAAGGTCTGTTTCTGCTTGCCTCTGAAGATGGTCCTAAAGATACCCCTCAGTTCTCCTAATGGCAACTCTGGTGTTTCTCTCAGACTTCTAACACTTTCATCACCAGAATTAGAATAATAAATTGAATCCCTACTTCCTTATCTCTCTTGTTCTTAATTAGGCTTTGAAGGAAAAAAGGAAGTCACACATGAACACATGCACAAAGACTTTGTAAAATAAGGATGAAAACATAATCAGTAAATATTTTAAAGGAAAACAACAGCTGTTTTCCTCATTTCATTAAAGATGCTGGGGTAAAGGCATACTCTAAACACCTTTCTCAAATCCAGGGATTTGGTGATTGCCTACTTCCCAGATGTATTTCCACCACTCTGCATTTTATTCATTGTACTTAGCTACACTGAACTCTGACACTTCTCTTGCTGTTTCACATTTCTTAGCCTATGTACGTGCAGTTTTTTCTCTGTGATGTGTCCTTGTAAATATAAAAAATAACCTACTCTTCCTTCAAAATGCTGATCAAATGTTTCTTCATTTTTGAGCCTTCTTTGCTACACAAAATCTTTCTGACTTCATGTTTTAGCACCTACCTTACTGATATGTACTTATTTTTCAAACATAATAACAAGAAAGTCAAGGGTTCAGTTCCCTTTACCAAGCCAGCCATAAAAATATATGTATTTTTATAATATAATATTTTATTAAAATTTATTAGAAATATATATACTACTCTGCCATAAAAAGAAAGAAATTCTTCGATTTGCAACAACATGGATGAGCTTGGAGAAACTTACGCTGAGTGAAATAAGCAAAGCACAGAGGGAAAAATACCTCATGTGCTCGCTCATAAGTGGGAGCTAAGAGAGAATGAAGGAAGGAAAGAAAGACCACAGTGGTGCATTGGACTTGCAGAGGGAGAGAGCATATCTAGGGATACAAGGTGGACTGGGGGGAAGGGGGAGGAGGAGGGTGGTTGGGGATAATTAAGTGGGAGACATGGTGTACAATTGGAATTTGTGGTAGTGCTCATGCTGCCAGTAAGGATCTGGCCTTCACATTTTGGGCACGAGGGGTGACAATCATCTTTGTATCTCATGAATATTCATAACCAATAAAAAATAAAAATATATTTTAAAATATATTTTAAATTTCTTAAAATAGATTAACATATTTCTTAGAAATACATATTATAAAAATATAATATTTTATAACATATATACGTCTTTTCCCCCAATATTTGAGATATTCTACAGGACTATATGTTATGTAGTACAAAGGTCACTGATGTTTCCAACCAATGGCTAACAGCCCCAGATAATAATAATGATAAAAATAAGGTCTTATTTATGTTTGAGTTTATAATGCCAGTCACAGTATCTGATACATACATGGTAACACTTCCATAGATGATTACTGATTATATGCTTATTAAATGATTTTGATAATAGAAAACTAAAAGAAATAAAATTCCAAGGAAGAAAAAGAAATTATAGTCAGATTCAGCAGTCTACATCGAAGAAAAAAAACAAAAACAAAATAACAAGCACAGTAGGGATAGATCTCACAAACATTATTTTGAATGAAATAAGTAAATATTCAAGGGTATGTATTTTATGATTACAGACAAAACAGGAAAATAAATTTATGGTGAAAATATTCAGGATGGCATTATTTTTGGAGATAGGAGATGCTGACTGAAAGGAAGTGTGCAGAAACAGAGCTTTTGAAGTGCTGGCAATGTTCTATTTCTTGATCTGGGTGCTGGTTTGGTGGGTAGGTTCATTTCATGAAAATTCATCAAGCTGTATATTTAGGATTTATGGATCTTTCTTCTCAAATGTTATGCTTAAAGGACTTTTTTTAAAAAAAGAAGCCTAAAACTAACTCAAAAATGTATATAATTATATATAATTTATATCCTATAAGTTATGTATACTTGTAAGTCCACATTTGTAAATTATAATTATGCTGAATTATAAAGAATCAGTTCCGGAATGATTTGAATATCTACTGTTTAAAAGTAGTTGATAGTAGTAAAAAGGACTGAGATAGAATGAAATGTATCTTTGTGAACAGAAAACCTCACAGGATTTTAGTGCTTGGGCACTGAATGTAATCTCTGTCTACATCATTCATGTCCACTGGTGTTATTTTGATCCTTAGCATATAGAGGCTACATTATTACTTTTGCAATGACTTATTCAGGGTTTGCAATCCCTTATCTTGTGTTTCTGCATAATTTGTAAAAGAAATAACACAAATAAAGATTATTTTTCTTTAAACTTTACTACCTTGCAGTCATTCTTCCAAAATGAAGAAGGGAGAAGTTGAACAGGTAGGTGTGTTTTTATTAATCGGGGAGACTTCATGTTGTTCAACAGCTCAACACCTACAAGTACAAAAATTAGGAAACTACATTATAAATGTGGAATTATAAAGGCCATTTACAATCTAATCTAAGACTTTCTAAACATTAACCCCATCAAATAGCTTGAAATGGCTATATGACTATATGGCTTCATATACTCTTAAAATCTACAATGAGATAAGAAATAATAAACTCTGGCTATACTTTTTATTGCCTATAAGAACAGGGGACTATTTTCATAAGTGCCTATAAAATCCTCAGATATAACACCCGGATGAGGCAGAAACAGCAATAGATCAAGAGTGAAGATGTCCAAACTTTTTCTTCATTTATCTTCCTCTTTTTCTTATTTAAAATATGAGAAAATTGAAATAGAGAATTCCAAAATTCCTTTCCAGCTCTCTCATATTCAAATTCTAAGATCAAATTAAGTAGTGAGGTTCATGGCTATTTTTAAAAATTTTAATAATGCAAAACTATGTATTTTCATAATCATTTCCCTTGAGTTTGTAAATATCAGCTAACTAGTAGTATATATAATTCTGGATGGAATCAAACACTGAATTTTTTCTGTATAATTATTGCTCAATATTTAAACCTTGAAGACTTCTACCTGACTTATTACAAAAAAACATGTTACACCAAAATCTTCTTTTTTTGGGCCGGCCCGGTGGCGCACTGCTACAGTGCGCTGCTTGGGAGCTCGGTGGCGCTCCCGCTGAGGGTTCGGATCCCACATACAGACCGGTTCCCGCTCACTGGCTGAGCGAGGTGCTGGCGCAACACCGAGGGTTGCGATCCCATTGCCGGTCCCAGTCTGGTACGGGCGCTACACTGAGGGTTGCGATCCGTTGCCGGACACGAAAAAAGACAAAAAGGAAAAAAAAAAAATCTTCTTTTATGCAGATGTTAACTTTGGGTGGAGGAAGAGTACAATATGTTCATCAGAACAGCCAAATTCTAGCTCTTCTATTATGGATGCTTATGATTCAACTGTCCAAGCTCTGTCTGTGTCATTTTCCATTATGACTCTTTCAGATGTCAGAAAAATATAGGGGTATTTAGTCATACAGTAAAAAAGAACATTTAGAGAAAATACCACTTCTGAATCCACAAAGGGTAAGTTCCATGAAAGGCACTCGATTGAAAATTGCATCCCGTTTACATTTCTCCACATCCCCATTGTTATAGATCAAATCGACTATTTCACTGATCCAGGTTGTTCCTAAGGAAAAAAAAAATGGAAGACACTCTAAACTTTCCTATTGAAAAGAGTATGAGAGGGTCAATCGAGGTAGAGGAGTTGTGTAACACCTGAACAAAAAAGTGCTCTTTATTTCCACTCCCTTTTTCTCTTTTTCCCTTTCCTAGGAAACACTCTCACCTATATTGAATATAGACATATGTATAGTACGTGTGTAAAATCTGATTAAAATGATCATGCAAATAAGACTCAAAAAAAAAAAAGTAAATCAAGAGATATTAACGAGACAGTATGTAAGTGATGATGGCACACCCTCCTGAATGATATGGGTGGGGGAAGCAGCCATCTTTAATGAGTCTGACTATCAATTTGTACATTTCCTACTAATATTAAAAAGATTATTGGATCTTGGCATTGGAGAATATTTCAGGTAAAAATGTTCAACATTTGGTGGAGGGATGAAAAGGGAAACAATGAGAACTTCAAGATTTCATAAATGACCAGTGTGCCACTCACAGTTGAGTAGAGTGGATCAAGTCACTCTCATCTTTATGATATTGTGTCTCACTAGTCTTTTGAGAAATGGGTCTAAAGCATAGGAGGATACGGTGTATTTAATTGTCTATAGCACTCAATGATTAAGCTACTGAGGCACTGCTGTAAAAGGATTATAAAACATAAGAGAAAAGTATCTTCTTCACTGTTCTCATTCCCTTCCACATTACCAGAGGCATAATAGTAATCCTTAAATTGAATAATCATGGATGACAAAAAAAATTTAATTAATTAATTAATCAATTAATTAATCATGCAACATGGCAACATATTTGAAGGATGATCTACACATGGATACACCCTTAGATTGGTTCCAAATACTAGAGTACCTTAGGCCCCCTTTTTAGTCCTGTCTTGTGGTCAACTGTCTCTGCTTCGTATCCCTAAATCATGAGTACTAGGGAATCCCCATCCCCCGCCATCCTTCCATCACAGACAATTGTAGTACTAAGAAAAAGGTGAGCCAAATCAGCAAATAAGCAGTGTCCTTGCACTTTCTACTGCCTGATCTGGTTTAGGTTTAAGTAATGATTTATGAAGATAGATAGATAGATAGATAGATAGATAGATAGATAGATAGATAGATAGATAGACCTAAATTCCAAAATACAATGTAACACATTTTATATCCCATCGGTGAGTGATTCAAATTGTGGCCCATGAAATCTGATTGAAAGAAATGCCGATTTAGCTATTTTGTTTGCTTTGAATCAGAAAAGTTTGTTTTCTATAATTTTAGGGGGAAAAACAGAGCACATGGTTTAGCTCATATAAGGTTATAGTTAACTTGCATCTTTCATAGTAAAATTAATAAGGCAGTGATATAAAAATAACTTTATAATATGTTCTCAATGCCCTGTAAAGGGAACAACAACAAACCTACCAGAATATGTGATTAAGCTATTTGTAGACATCCAGCTTGTCAGGAAAAAAAAAAAAAATCTTTGTAGATAAACTATTCATATAATGGCATCTTTCAAGATTATCTTCATGGTTTCCTGCTTTTGAGTATAACCCAAAATAGCAAAAACAAAACCACATGTATATCCTCAGTGATTGTCTTCCCTTCCCTAAACATTTATCTGAACAAGGAAATGCAAAGTGGTTTTGGTCCCCAGCAATTGGGTTTGGTAAACCGCTTAGAGAGCTGTGTAAAGCAGTAAGAAAAGAAATATGTTTTGCCAAAATGAGCTTGGTTTTTGTATCTACAATAGTCTGTATTGTGCATTTGTTTACTTCTTAGTTGGGGCCTTTTGTTCACATGCAGTGTTTATGATTTGGGGATATTAGAATCCCCCAAATCCAGGGCTTTGTTCTCAGAACTTGTTACACATTATTTTGAAATAATTTCGATGTTTATAATCTTTAAAAAATGCCATTAGTCATATACTTAATTAAAACTATTTTTTAAGAAATCAGGTAGGAATATAAAGGAAAGTTGACTTTAAATGTTTAGTAATTAGAACAGTTGGTTGATTATAGGCTCAAGTAAATTATTTGGATAAAAGGTGAGAGAGAGCTCCATCTCTGCTCTCTTTTCATCTATCATTGGGTGACTCTGAAGACTGTCATTGGTAGATCTAGAGAAATAAAAATTATTGATTCTTATCCAGTTATCTTAAGTTCTCCTTTCTAAGATTGTATACTAAAGTCAGCAGTTGTTTAAATTGATAAACAAAATATTTCAATGTTAAAATGTGAAGAAGGTAGATATAGTCATACACTGCATAACAACATTTTGCCCTGGTTCCGAGATAAGAGGTGCTCACTTCCCCTTGGATTGAGTTTTAGGCTGCTCCCCTAGGTCTCAAACCACTCTCCTAGGACTCAGGCCCCTCCTCTGGGTCCTGAGCTGCTGTTGCTTATAGCACCTATTTTCAGTAGTGACAGGTGGAAATTGAGACCAAAGGGGGCAGACTTGTGTAATCTTGGTGGCCAAGCATACTAGGTAAAAATGAGTTTATCCCTCGAATGATATCCCACTGGAGGTGGTACAGAGCACGTATATTATTCTAAGTGTATTTGGTGCATGTGATGGAATTTGACCAATGAGCATGCTCCAAAGAGACAAACTGAGCATGTGCAAGGCTATGTTACGTAACTGAGAACCACCCCTTAGTTGAATATTCATTAGATAACATGAATGTGTATAGATAGCCAAGGTATAAAAGTTGAGTCCAGGAAGAAGGTGGGGCTGCTGCTCACTCTCTCTGGAGCCAGCCCTCTCTTTGCCTGTGAGATGTCTATTGCTTACTTTTTTGTGTTAAACTTGACTTCAGCAGGATGCTGTTCACTCTGGAACCAAACTGTGCTTTGTCTGTAAAATGTGTATTTCTTACTTTTGTATTAAACTTGCTGTGGCTGCTGTTTACTTACTGGAGAAAGCCTGCATTTTCCCTGTGAAGTCTTGTGTTTCTTATTCTTTGCGTTAATCCATTTTCACTTTCTACTGTGACTGTGCTCTTAAATTCTTTCCTGTGGCAGTCAAGATCCTGGTAGAGGATGGGGTGGGTTGAGGTCAGCCCCTTGACCTCCCCAGGCCCTCTCCTCTGGTATCAGTTCCATAAGATTATGATGTCTATACCATTTAACCTGGGTGTGTAGTAGGTCATATCATCTGGGTTTCTGTCAGTCAGCACACTCTATGACGTTTACACAATGAGAAAATCACCAAACGATGCATTTCTAAGAATGTATCTCCTTCATCAAGGAATATATGGATGTGTGTATACATATATATTAATATATCCAAAATATATATATATTCCAAATATAAATATATATATATATTCTAATGTACCTAAATCACATATATGTGCAGTTTTAATTATTTTTATTTGAATTTTAAAAGAAGAACAGGAGAACAGCAATATTTTTTCTTTCAGATATAGTCTCCATTTAATTGCTAGCCTTTTTAAAATTTTCACATTTACTTGTACATATTTGTGGGGTGCAGTGTGTTGTTTTAATACATGCATATACTTCACAATGATTCACTTAGGGTAGATAGCATAGGTTTGTGCCCATTAGTCCACCAATTTGAAGTGAACTTATCTATAATTCAAGAGTAAACTCTTCTAACAACCACCACAGTGTTTCCTTGACAAATGTTTAATGAACGTATGTTAGACATGACTAGTAATCTGCAGATCTGTGGGCTAACATATATGGATCATTACCTAGTCACTGAGTACAAATAAATAAAAAGGGCTTACCGGATTTGGGATAGGTGGAAATCAGAAGGTCATCTGGCCGGGCCTCAAATGATTCTACCTGGGACCACTCCTCAGCAATGCACGAGAAGATGGGGACACCATGAACATCCACTAACTGCTTGCTGCAGACATTCAGCTTGTTGTCCATTTTTGAAAGACTACATGTTAAACAAATAGCAAAGTGTAGCATCAATCAAATTCAAAACACATGTCAATATTTTAATAGTACTGTTGCTATTCTAGATCCAGCAGCATCAGATCACAGTACTGTGTGTTTGAGTCACTGGAAGAAGAGAAGGTACAATAAAAAACTAATGAGGTCTTGAACAATTATTTTCATATGCACCGTTCATCGCACAGGTGAGCCTGCGGGTACCAGCTAGTGGAGCCTCATGGCTCCACTTGGCCCCCTCACCCTGCCTCAGACCCAGGCAGGAGCACTAGCCTACGGATCCGACCCACCGAGTTTGGGCCAGCAGAACTCCACAGCGCTAGGGTCCCATTCTATAACCACAGAGTCTTGAACGGGAACCAAGGTGGTCTAACATAACCACCACCACACCTACTGTCAAGCAAAGACAATTCACCCCCACAGTAGCGACCAGGGCCACCTACAGCCAACCTCAGTGTAACAGAAGAAGCAAACCTCCTACCAAATGACCAAGCATCAGCGAAAAATACTAGAAGTACAAACATTTAAGAAATGACACCACCGAAAGGATACAGTAATGCCACGAAGTCAGACTCCATGGAACACAGAATCCTTGAAATGTCTAAAAAAGAATTTCAAGTAATGATCTTAAGAAAACTTGAAGAAATAAAGGAAGACTCAATTAGAAAACACAACAAAACAAGAAAAAACATCCAGAATATGAAGGAGGAAATCTACAAAGAGATTAATACCATAAAAAAGAGCATAGCAGAACTTCTAGAAATGAAAGACTCGCTCAATGAAATAAAAGACACAACTGAGAGCTTGAGCAGCAGGGTAGAGCAAGCAGAAGAATTTCAGAGCTTGAAGATGGTCTTTTTGAAATAACCCAGGCACATTTAAAAACAGGAAGAAAGAATTAAAAATAATGAGGAAAACCTAAGGAAGATAGCAGACAACCTCAAGCACTCTAACATCCAAATTGTGGGTATTCCTGAAAGGTAGGAGAAAGGAAAAGATATCAAAAACCTACTCAAGGAAATAGTAACAGAAAACTTCCCATGTGTAGGGTGAGATACAGACCTTCAGATCCAGGAAGCTCAAAGGTCCCCAAATAGATTCAACCCAAAAAGATCCTCCCCAAGACATATTATAGATAAATTCACAAAGCTCAAAGACAAAGAGAGAATTCTACAAGAAGCAAGAGAAAAGCGTCAGATCACTTATAGGGGAACCCCCATCAAACTAACAGCAGACTTCTCAACCAAAACCCTACAGGCCAGAAGAAAGTGGAATGATATATTCAAAATACTAAAAGAAAAAAACTGCCAGCAAAGAATTCATATGTTCAATACCATTAGTACTTTTCATTTGTGTTCTGATTTGTACAGCATTTCCTCAGGCACAGATTTCTAATATATGTGATAAAGTTACTGGTCTTTAGAGTTAGGAGAATAGTGTCTTTGTGCAGTGCTGCCAATTCATTGCAGTGGGAATTTGAACAAGCCCTGTGAGAGCACTGGACTTTTTTTTTTTAACATTTACTTGTACATATTGGTTGGGTACAGTGCATTGTTTCAATACATGCATATACTGCACAATGATTCACTTCAGCTCTGGACTTTCTTGACTGTAAAATCAGGAGTGGTTTAAATTAGTACTTTCCTTTCTTAAATTATAGGGTACATTATTCTATCTAAATTATCTACAGCAGACCACAAGAGTAAGAGAAAATGAATGTGTTGGGAGGAAGTCAGAATCCAGCAGAGGAACTAAATGACTAAAAGGACAGGGTAAAAGAAACAAGCCTGAAGTAAGTTAAACCTTAGAGATACATTGGATACCTTGCTCTAAGAACATTTTAACACTAATTTGTAACTAGATGATGCCATTTTATATTCTCAGCTTTAAATGAGGCATTTTTATTTGCCTTTTAGCTGACATGTATACAAAATGGAAGAATTTGCAATATATCCCAAGTCCTACTCCAAAACATGCCCCCACCCCTCCCTTCACTGCCATTTAGCATGAGCTAAGTGGTTATTTTTTTCCCTTAAAGTGCTAGTTCTAAAGTTCTAGCAAAACAGAGACTACCTAACAAGTCCTAAGTTATGAGGCTTCCCAAGTCCCTAAACTTCTCCTCAAGAATGAAAATCAGAAGTCTGTGGAGTCAGTAAGTATACTTTTTAACCTGTATCTTTTCTGAAGTGCAATTTCTTACCTTCCTTTGTGCAAGTTCTCTCAAACCCACCCAACCCTACCTCATTCAAATACTTTTTATTTAAAAAGGTCATTGTTCAACTATTTAACAATTAGCTTCTGATTGAAATCCAATTCATTTTACTACACAGTAATTTCATAAAACAGATGCAAATTTATCCAAAGTAACTCAGCCTCATAACAGAAAGCTTATAAATGCATGTGATAACTCTCAGATACTTTTATGTTCCCCAAACCCCTTCATCCTTTCCCCCGCCCTCAAATAGCCTTTACCGGGAAGTAGTAGCAATACGGGAAAAAATAATTTTAATATTTTTAACATGTACTTTATGATCTCATTGCTTTCCCTTGAGATTAACTTTTCAAAGTATCTAATGTTTTCTCAGCTACCTAATATTTTTCATAATTTGTCCATGGTTATTTTTTGCATAGTTGTATTGGGCAAGGCCTCAGCTTCCCTCTTAGCTTCTTCGTTCCTTCCTAGTTACCTAGAGCTTGTCCCTTCCACAAGAAATAATTATGAGGCTGATACGAAAATGCAGGCTTTTTACTCCAAATCAAGTATCTTAACTCTTTTTTAATTTAGTTTTTCTCTAATACATTAACAACTATTAAGATGAAAAATGTTTTGGGGCAAAATTGCCACATAGTACATCATCGGTACTTGTGAAATCAATTACGTAAAATCTCAGTGATATGTTGACCATCCCTTCACCATCCTGCCTGCCCCTGATGCATTAAAACTGGCCTGGTTTACAATTTACGCCATTAGTTACAGGCTCTTTGTGTTCTATAATATAACCACCTATATTAAATTTACCTATACTGATGAGGGAATTCTAGAAGAGATTTATATAATCTTTCTGGAAAAATAAAAAATTTCCTGGTGGAAAAAGTTTCTGGAAATTTCTTTAGTATGTATTCAGTTAAGTAACGTTGGCCAGATTCTAATTACCAGTGTTTTATCTGATGTAAACAGATCTCTTCTTGTTCTTGCAGCTTGTACAAAGGTTAGCGTTTCCAGTAAGTGAAAGAGTAACAGACTTTCCAGCTCCGTTCTCCACTATATCAACATGTGTCAGAGAGTGAAGTGCAAAATGTACGCCAAGTCCTTGGCTAGTGCTATATCTGAATGTTTGTCCCCTCCAAAGCTGATGCCTCCAAAATGTAGATTTATCTTTAATTTCACTTTATCTTCTGATGTCCAGACCTATATAACCAACTGCTATTGCCCATCTTTTCTCAGATGTTCCTCAGGTATCTCAAATTTAGTGACATAACATAAATTTAACCCAATAGTCCTGCTCTCCACTGAACAAATTCTTGTCCTAGATTCCCATGTACTTATTATTTCAGTGATACCACATTCACCTCATTACTCATATCAGAAATCTGGAAATTATTTTAGAATCTGTCTTCTCTTTGACGCTTCCACATCCAATTGACTCACAAATTGGTTTTTATCTTCTAAGTATCCCAGAGAATAGCAGCTTCTCTTCATGAACTAGCTTAGTGGTTAAGAGTATAAGGTCTCCGGATTCAAAGTTAATATGTTAGGTCTGCTGTTTACTACCAGTGTGTGTGAGTCAGGACAAATCATAAACCTAAGTTTCAATGTCCTAATATTAAAATGGAGGTAGTAATTCACCTACACTAGAGGAAATATGATGGAGAAATAAGATGATGGGTGCGATATGTATGTTGACAAACACAATAAATGGTAGTCATTATTAATATTATCATTGCCTCCCAAAATCTGCCCTAATTTATGTTCTTATCATTATCCTGTACTATGGCAATAGTCTTTAAACTAGTTGCCCTATCTCCAAGGTCAGTTCCTACCCTCTGCTTGCCAATTATAAATATGATTGCTCTAAACCTGACCACAACCCTATGATCGAAAAGATAAAGTCTGAAGATTTTTATTATAGATTTTACGTTTAAACTTCTGTGATTCTTCTTTTATTTCTACCACACTTAAACTTTAGTCTCCATCAATAAATTAATAAAGAACAAACAAACATAGATCCATCCCTTTCACATCTAGCTGTTGCACTTGCATGTCTGCTTTTGAGCTGATACCCTTAATTTCCTTGTCTATCTGGAAAACTCATATTCATTCCTCAAAATTTTGTGCAAATGTTACATCCTCTGAAAAGTCTTTCTATTGGCCTTTAGACAAAATTAGTTACTCTCCTCTTCAATTTCTGTATCTTGAATACAGATACTCCTCAACTTACAATGTGTAAAGTCCAAATAAACCTACTGCTAGTTGAAAATATCATGTCAAAATGCATTTAATACAGCTAACCTGTCAAATAACACAGATTTGCCTAGCCTACCTAAAATGTGCCCAGAAAACTTACATTAGCCTACAATTGGGCAAAATCATCTAACACAAAGCCTATTTTATAATAAAATCATGAATATCTCATGTAATTTATAGTATTCTGTATTGAAAATGAAAAACAGAATGGTTATATTAGTACTTGAAGTTTGGTATCTTATTAAATGCATATAGATTTTTCACCATCATAAAGCTGAAAAATCTTCAGTAGAACCACCATAACTCGGGAACCATCTATATACTGCTGTTATTTCATATATTCCACTGTGTTGTTATTACCTGTTTACAGTGTCTGTTTCCCCCATTATTTGTGGGGTTTTTTTTTTGGGGGGGGGGGGGTTGGCAGCCGGCCAGTACAAGGATCTGAACCCTTGTCCTTGGTGTTATAAGGCTGTGCTCTAATCAACTGAGCTAAACTGCCAGCTCCCCAATTAGAACTTAGATTCCTTGTCCTAGAATTGGGACATATATTTGACTTTGTAATTCCAAGGCCTATATACTTTTGCTTAATATCTCACGCACTAAAATAAAAGTATATTAAAAATAAAATAAAACGTCTTTAATATACTAGGTGGAATAATCATCAGGAATTGAGTTATATTTCTTTACCAATATAATTTTTACTATTAAGCTAGCACTTTAGGATATACTTGGAAGTATCAGTAGGTGTAGTAAATTCTTATGAGTTTATGTTGCCTTGGCATCCATTTTGAATTCAAGTTGGACTTTCCCGTATCAGAAACAGGGCTTTGTCATTCTTGACATAGTTTCCAGTCTCTGCCTCCTCCCAGTTTTTCAGTGTAGTTGATCAGATATCACCCTCATACAACTGCCTCCTGGTGACCAGCTGTCTATGGAACAGCTAGATCCAACCTACTTACCTCACCCCAGTCACCCCACATGGACTGCACAGATAGGCACATGGAGTTTGTATCTGCTTACTCTAAATCCATCACTTAGAATTTCCTTCAGAAAACCTGCTTGGGTAAAGCTCTGGACCCCAAAAGACATCAGCCCACAGATCCCTCACTCTCTCTCTTGCTTCCCACCTGCTAGTTGAACTTGCATGTTCTAGATGGCTCCCGCTTCCCATTGCCCCTGTGAGATGTGCTGCCCCCTTCTCTCTGCATCTGCAAGTAATAAACTGCTTCTGTTATTTCATGTTTCATGTGTCTTGTTCAGTTGCCGCCTCTCTATCATACCTGACTGACACACCCAAACTTAATTTCTTTCCTGGTCAGGGCTCTCCTAAAGAATGGCTATCTTGGTAGGAATGAGCACCCAGACCAGACTGGACACAGGCTGGACAAGAGCCACAGAGGTTTTTGCCAGTATAAAAAAGTTTTCTGTGAAAGGGACACCTGGTCACAGGTCTGATGCTTAGGCGTTAGGCTGTTCACCAAGGAAAAAAAGAATCCTACGGAAGGCGCATTGTAAATATCCACTACCACATACACTGGAGCCCCGTCAGGGCATAGCTAAAGTTTATAGCCACTCTTCTGAGAAAGACCTCAAGACCAAATCAAAAAAAAAAAAAAACCCAATTAGGCCATAGTCTCACTCAATAATATAAATAAAAAGTTTAGATTCTAAATGACTACTCAAAACACACACACAGAACCCTCCTTTTAATGCATGTAATATGTTATTTATCCTCATAAAAAATCTTCTAGGTTAAGTCTTATTATCCCCTTTTACTAAGGAAGAAATTAACATAGAGAAAAGTTAAGTAACTTGCCCTTGGCCACCCTGTCAATAAGTAGCAGAACTGGTTTTGAATACAGAGAATTTGATTCCAGTTGTTCCGGTGCAATCTTATACTACCTTATAACTATACACATTAAAAAGATAAATCTTCATATAAGGTGATGTAAGAAAAGTGCCAAATTATAGAGAGGTGGTTGGCAGAGATATAGTACAGGTGGTGTGATTTGCTTTTGACCATGAAGTCTGGTTAAGTAGAAACACAGACTGAAAATACAGAGAGACGGTATTACTTTTTGCTCAGTATTTCATATGCTAAAGTGCTTTATAAATACATGGGAACATAATATGCTAAAGGACATATAAAATGCCTTTTAGAAAAACTGAATCATACTAATAAATTGTTTTAGTAATATTTTGTCTTTCTCAGTACTCAAATATTTTACCTGCTTATATGAAATAAAATTTTATTATAAATCATTTCTGAAGGAAGGAACTATACATTTTAAACTTTGTTTCATGTGTGAAAACTGTATAATAAAATATGTTTTAATTTGACTTATATACAGTTCTTTGTAACTTCTGAAATATCTACATTTTTTTTCAAATCTGGTGATTATAGATAAGACATTGAAGGTGAACAAACCACATTAGTATGTTTTAATATATTCTGGATCTGATTTAAATTTTGTGCATGAGTTCGATATTCTATATTAGTACTATTAGTCCTAAGGAAAATCACAACAAAACATTCATGGAAGAAACACAATCAAATTTAATTTACCTTTAAACTCCTGAGAGCTTTAAATGAAGATCCTCAGATGAAGAATCAGATCAAAAATTTATTACCAGGATAGTGCCCTTAAGTGGTATATTACTTAATATGTGGAAAACATTGAGTTGCTTAACGA
Organism: Galeopterus variegatus; assembly: GCF_000696425.1. Taxonomy (NCBI): domain Eukaryota; kingdom Metazoa; phylum Chordata; class Mammalia; order Dermoptera; family Cynocephalidae; genus Galeopterus; species Galeopterus variegatus. The sequence continues at coordinate 29,964 of NW_007732090.1, read as the reverse complement.
TCAGTAAAAGGAAATGTTGAAAGAAGATGTTTGTTTCCCTTAGGCCTCTTCTTTGTTTACTTCTCTGAAAATGTCCCTTGAAATATAATGTCCTCTGGAGAATAATTATAAGACCTTGGAAACAATTTAATATTTTGCATGTTGATAATAGTCAATGTTAGACCATATTGATCTGAACAAACTGTTGACTTTCTTACCCACTGTTGAGTAAAAATAAACATTATACCTAACAATATTATGTGACTTAACCATAAAAAAAGAATATTAACTGATAACATTGGGAGCCTGAAGAGAGGCATTTGGGTCCAGCTCTTCCACAAATCAGTAATATGACCCTGAGCTATTTATTTCATATTTTTGAGCCATATTTTACTTGTCTAACAAAATATGGAAAATACACAAAATAGTCACTCCAGCTTGCTTAATTTCTAACATTATAAAATGTTAAGTAAAATTAATGTTCTTTGATTACCAAACTATATGCTTTAATAATTCACAACAACTGAAGCAAGAAAAAAACAAAAACAAAAAAACGAGCAGTTGAACAGGATGCTTTTTTATTACTGGAAAATTCCATTGAAATACCATGAATTAAAATACTGTGTCGCTTTTATAAAAACTAAGAGTTCACCTTTATAAAAGTTAATTTATAGAAACTTAAAATTAATACAAATACTATCATGCATTTGCACACAACCTTTGGCAACTTATCACTGTAATAAATGACCCAATTGCACAGCTTATGACTATTGTTTGTTTCTTTATTTGTTGTATACCTAGGAATAAGTCATGTTCTTTTACCACACACTATATTTTATAAATAACCTTAGTTCGTATGAAGATTATCAAGTTGTATTGGTGTAAAACAACATGGAGCAACGTTAAGGCATGGGCTGGGTATGAAGCTACAATTATTCCTCCCTCATGCAGCCAAATTATCTATCATTTGGTTATTCTTCATTTTCCTTACTTTTCTTCTGTCAGCTGACATTGGAGACAATTCCTCTCTCTGTGAAGGTCTGTGGCCACCACGCTTAGACTATTCCACTCTGACAGATACTTTCATTCGTGTGTCTCTAACCTCTGAGCCTCAACATTGTGCTCCACTTTCTAGCCTGGGAAACTTAGGCTACACAGTTGTACCTGGCTACTTTCAAGTGTGTGTTAAACAATTTAGCACAATTTGAGAGCCATGAATATATTAGAACTATGAGAAAAAGCAGACTTTACTTCTAATCTCTTAGTCTCCATTTTCTATTTTCTGACATATTTATAAAAAGGAGTTTAAAGCTTTGATAGATATATATTTTTTAAAAGCTCATAATCATTACACTGACTTTTGATAATTAAATGAATCCTCTAAAATTATAACTGACATATCAACACCATATAGTTGTTATAGTTAAACTGTTGTTAACTCATTTATAATTATTCACTTGTGAACTATCCAGATTGAAAAACTTGGAAATGCTGGACTGCCTTGGATCTACATTAATCTAGCCATCATAATAGAAAAGAGCTAATAATCACGTATCACTTTTTATTAAACTTGTATCAATGTGGTCTTATGTAATTACTGTAATATAATAAATCCTTTCAACAATTCTATTGTTGGTAAGTAAAATAACTGGATATCAAAGGAACTGATTTCATTTAATTCATCATCAACTGTTAAGGTAGGTACTATTGTTATTACCATTTCACAGAAAAAGGTACTGAAGCTCTATGAAATTAAATTATTTATTTGGTTTGCTGGGACAGTAAATACAGGAGCCAAGAATTGCTCTAAACTCTGTACTGCAAGCTATTAACAACGATGTTTTACTGTCTATGATGACTTTATACATAGAAGAATATGTATTGCATAAATAAAGAGTGAAAAGAATGGTTCTTCAAAATTAATATAGAATTCAGGATAAAGTTTACTTGACTTTTTGAAAATAAAATGGCCCTGGAAGGCCATGCTAAGTAGATCCATAATTCCTTATAGAATTATGATGTGATATGAGGAAATAGACCTATGGCTTTGGAACAATAGGTGTCCAAGCACAAATTATGGTTCTTCAATTTATATGGAACCCTAGTAATGATATTTGTTTTTCTCAACTAAAAAATGTGGGATAGAATATCCAATCAACATTGTTGATATGAGGATTAAATGAGATAATGTATAAAATACCCAGTTCTGGGCCGGCCCGTGGCTCACTCGGGAGAGTGTGGTGCTGATAACATCAAGGCCACGGGTTCGGATCCCATATAGGGATGGCCGGTTTGCTCAATGGGTGAGCATGGTGCTGATAAAATACCTAGTTCCATGTTGTTCCATGATGCACACTCAACAACTTAGTATGAAAATTTTTTTCAGGACTAGACAATGTCTCCATTATTACAATAGTGTGGATAGGAAAAGCATGCTTTTAAAGTACAATGTGATTGCCTCAGAACAGACATCTTGTATTGTACAGATATCTTAGACAGGTACTATGCATGACTGAAATCGCTAAAGAAAGTACTGTCCAGTTCCTTTGTAAACAATTAAAGGCAAGGATCCATATGAAATTCTGAAGAGCTTATTATGCAGTTTACACAGTGCCCAGAGGTAAATGAAGAAGGTTTGCCAACATCAAAATGATAGTAACGAAGATCAAAATAGATTATAAGCTTAAGCAACACATGGCTTTTTCTTGTCATTTGTCCACTTATCACTCATTGAATATTAACCATATGCAATGTACTAGTTCTCTTCACTTTTTCACAGCCAAACAACTTCTGGGAATTTATATACCTGCTATTTCTATTACCTTACTTCCCTTTCACTCTACTAACCCCTGGAACATGGATTCTTCTCCCACCATCTCACTACTCCGCTATCATTTACAAATAATGTTATTTGCAAAGCCATCAAAGAATGATCATACTGTTGTAAAATTTAAAGGACAATATGGTTTTTTAATTGTATCTACCTTCCCAAAGCACTTAACCATTTGGCCACTCTCTCCTTTGAAATATTCAAAGGAGAATATTATGTTCAGTTGTACTCATTTTTTCTGGTTTTCTTCTTGTCTATCTTAAAACTTTTGGGGAGTTATTGGTGACCTCCTTTTCCTCTGCCCATCCTCTAAATATTTGTATGTATCCAGATCCCAGCCCTTCCAAACTCCAGGCCTTCCTTCCTGATAATACTGTATCCTCTTCGCTAGGAAAATGCCTACATTTCAAATCTATATTTAAAAAGAAACAAGTCTCCTGAGCTCTAGGTCTGTATATTAAACTGCTTGCAGGACATCTTCCTTGTATATCCCACAACATTTCAAATTTGACATATTCCAAATTGAATTCATCATTATCTCCATAACCTGCCTCAAAGAGGAGAAAAGACTCTCGTTTTGCTATTTTTGTCATTGACAATGAGGCTACATCATAAACTGAATCCTTGACTTCTTTCATTTCCTTCACATGCCTCAGTGAGTCACCCTGACTTTTTCTTATCTACCCATGTAATCATCTCTTCATTTTCCCACTTCTCATACTCATTGTTCATTTCAAGCTGTCATCTTCTTTCATTTGGATAACAATAGCTTCCTGACTGCTTTATACATTTCTAGTTTTGTCCCTTTTAATAATAAACAGTGCACTCTTAAGCCAGAGTGATCTTGGTAAGTCCCCAATCTGTTTGCAAGAATCAATGAGCTAACTCATCCGAAGTGCTTAGAAGACTGTCTAGCATAGTTGCAGTAGTAGCAGTAGCATCAGGAGGAGACGAAAGTGTAGAAGGAAAAGGAGGAGGATGATATTCATAGTTCAAACCTAATCTAATGGCAAGGTTAACAGTAGGATATATTTATGAGAATTTCCCGTTTAATTTCTTTCAGCCACAGGGCAAATCTGTTTCTATGCCCTCATTTTTAGTTCATTACTCAATCTTTGACAACATGGGTCCTCTCTGCATAGATAACCCAATACTCCTCTGAATTTTCTACTTACAAAACCACTGAAGAATGTCCTCATTGTTGCTAAATTGAAAAGGCAAAAATTTCAGTTGTTTTATTAATGCTGTCAGTTTCTTTATTATCAGGCAAGGCATGACTCTAGCCTTACCTTTTACTTCCCTCTGAATTATATTACCCTATACTCACTGATAGAGTTTGGATATGTTGTCCCCCCAAAAGCTCATGTCAAAATCTGATCCACAATTTGGCAATGTTGGAAGCAGAGTAGAGAGTGGTTTGGATCAGGGGAAGATCCCTCACTAATAGATTAATGCCTTCTGGGGGTGGGGTGATAGTGAGGGAGTTTTCACTCTATCAGTTCTTTCCAGAACTTGTTTAAAGGACTCTGGAACCTCCCTCTGTCTCTCTCTCTCACTTCCTCTCACCATGTGACTTGCACCCACCACTGTCTGCCGCTTTCCAGATGCAGCAGTCCCAGAATTGTGAGCCAAACTAACCTGTTTTCCTTATAAATTACCCTGTTTGGGGTATTCTATTATAGCAACACAAAAATGGACTATTATACTCGCTTCCCTAGGACTTCACATATATTTTCCCTCTGCTTAGAATGCCAGACACCATTTTTGCCCAGCTGATTGCTAATTGTCCTTCAGCTTCCACGTGACTCTCTCTAAGAAGCCTTCAATGACTTGGCTATGTATCCTTTAAGAGCTTTCAAAGCATACTGTACCCACACTATAAGTACAAGAGTACATCAAAAAGTTTATGAAAAAAATAGAATTAAAAGATAATACAAATATTTCCGATATTTCTGAAGACCCCTCATATATTTATTTCATTATACTTGCCTATTTAATTTATATGATTACACTATGTATTCCATGGAAGTGGAACTGTGCTTGTCTCATTGCCTTTGCATGCTTAGCCCTTAAGACTTTACTACCATTGAGTCTTCAGAAGAGAGAGTAATTCTGAGGCAGGATAGAATAGTGACACACCCCAGGGAGGCTGCTCATAAACATTTAGACTGGACCAGCACCAGTAGTTAATGAACCCATAATGATGATGACAGCTTAACTACCCTACAAATCAGCATGCTGCACCTGGACTTTGCAGATTACAAGAATGGCTGCACCTGTGCACTAGAGGAAACAAAAGTGCAGATAACCACTATACGACCTTCCACCCAAGGCATTAGACCGGAAAGGCCACTGTGCATGACCAAAAACTTCAGAAACTCAGGGGTGCATAATAGGAAGCTGATACAAGTTCACATTGGCCTATTAGGTCTTAATTACCCTAGATCCTACCCCACCACCAAATATTCCTCTCCTTAGTTAGGACAGAGAAACACCCCCATCCACGAACAGCATATAAACCCTACCCCTAAGAATCTGGGCACTCATCACTCATGGAGGATGCCCCTGCATGCTTCTGTGCATGCTTTCACTTTGTAATGAAATCCTATTGTTTGAATGTTTCATCTGTCTTTCATGCTTTCCTTTTCTTTATTGGATCACCACAATGCAGACTTCACTCGGTCCCACAGAAGATTTTTCTCTACGGTTTGACCAAGAACATGGATCTGCCATCCAGTAACAGCACTTATGAGCCAGGCAGGAAATAAGGGAATTCTGAATGCCAAGAATGGCCATGGGATTTTCCCCATTGCAGTCCATGTGAGGAAGTAGTAATTGCACCCGAGAAAACTGGAAAGCCATGGGCACTGGAGGAGACCTCAGCCACAAAAGTCAAGTGGCCTATTTTACTGGGACTATTTTGTTCCTATGCCTATCGTGCTGGCAAGTCTCTCCGAGAACCCCCAGCCTAAATTCTAACAAAATAATGCTTTATCTTTTACTCTCCCTTTCTCTTTCCCTTTTCTTCCTCTTTAAAGTGGCTGCCAGAAGGCATGGTTAGGATTTGGAGTTCTCACTGCCACTGTCCACGAGAGAAAAGAGCAATGCTCTGATGCACCTCTCTCATGATGGGCCACAGTCCCGTTGGGAGCCCATTTGCTCCATACACAGCCTGGAGTTCACTGGGCTGGTGGGGATGGACCCATCCTGTTGTACCTTGGTGCCACTGGGGAGGGTCACATCTGGGTCACCATGAGTCACCACATGCCTCCAGGTGGACAACTGGCATCCAGTTAGCCCCTCCCCAGCCCACCACAGTGTGTCCAGTGGGGGAAGATTCACCCTGCTCCACCTCTGATAGGCTGGCTCATGCTGAGGCTGAGCTGGGGTCATTGCCTCAAGGGCACACCCTGGTGGTGATCCAATCTGTTAGGATTTTTTTTGTTCTGTTTAACTTCTTTCTGAGACCAATGTATGGGCCTATTCAAGGCCAGCCCACCAACTGGCTCTATGTCCTGAGACAGTTTCTTTGCAGCTCTTTGGTCTTGTTTGAATATATTTTCTCTTAGGCCTCCATTTCCCTCTGTGGATTTTTGCTTCTCCCCAAAGAAACTATTTACTTGATTGAAATCCTTTTTCTTGAATCTCTATGTGCTTCTCTTGTTAGCATTTCTGCCAAAGACTCAAAGCCTTCATGAGAAACACAGCCTTGGTGTGCCAGCTGACCTCCTTTCACGCCTGTGGCTTTCCTCTCAAAGCCCCAACAGTTGAATGGCATTGACTCCATTTGTTCATTGGCTCAGCCCTTATCTCCGTAACCCAATTAAGGAACAAAAACTAGGTTAAAAGCAACCTGTCTCATTATTTTGAACAGACTTCTAAGTTTTCTTCTAGGCTCGTCTATGTATTTCCTTATAAAATCCTATGGTGGCATTCTATGATTTTATTTGATCTTAGCATCATTTTTTTTAAAACCTTTCTCTGTCTCCTCTGACACATCCAAATTCCTTGAAAAGGCTTGCATTCTTTGTGCTTTGCAATGTAAGTTTGTTAACTTGCTTTCTCTAAAACATGGTCAGGCCTTATAGCTAAGCTTTGACATTTAGAAACATGATTTAAATCCAACCGTCTTTGGGCCGGCCCGGTGGCGCACTGCTACAGTGCGCCACTTGGGAGCGCTACGGCGCTCCCGCCGAGGGTTCGGATCCCACATACAGACCTGTTCCCGCTCACTGGCTGAGCGAGGTGTGGGCGCAGCACCGAGGGTTGCGATCCCGTTGCCGGTCCCGGTCCGGTACGGGCGCGACACTGAGGGTTGCGATCCGTTGCCGGACACGAAAAAAGACAAAAAAGAAAAAATAAATAAAAAAAATAAAAAATAAATCCAACCGTATTTTTTATTTTTTATTCTATTTAATTTTTTTACTTTTTTAAAAAAAAAATTTTTTATTGAATCAAAATGGATTATACATATTTTGGGAGTTCAACATTGAAATATGTTGATCAAATCAATATTGCTAACATATATATTGTTACAAATCATAATTATTCTTTATGCCCCTTGTCCAATCTCTCCCCATTCCCCTCCCCCTCCCCCTGCCCTTCTAATTACCCTAGATTTCTTCTCTCCTTCTGAAAGAGTAATGGTTACTCTGTTGATTTCTTGCCTAGATGATCTGTCCAATGCTATGAGGTGTGATCAGGTCCTCCAATATTATCATAGAGCAGATGCTTCTTCTGTCACTCCGAAATGGGCTTTGTGGAGAGAGACATCCTCTTCTTTTCTTTATCTCTGCTGGTGACTCTCCTTATGTCAATGCACTCCAGTGGTTGGAAGACCATCTTTGTGGTAGTTGTGGTATCTAGCCCCTTTCATGGCAGCTATGGTTATTGTGGTGGCTGTGATGGGTCACCCACACAGAGGTAATGTTTTTGTCATGCTCCTTGGTGCTGGTGGTGTGCCTGGTTGTGGGGTGTGTCTGGTTCCAACTCCATACCTCAGGTCCCCAGGTGGGCCCCGAGGTGCTAGTGGTGCCTGGTTGTGAGAAGGGGTCCAGTCCCCTTCTCCATGCCTTGGGTCCCCAGGCAGGCTCTGAGGTGCTGGCATGGTGCGCTTGGTTGTGAGAGGGGGGTATGGTCCCCTTCTCCATGGCTTGGGTCCCCAGGTGGATCCCAAAGTGCTGGCACAGTGCCAACTGTCTTTTTTAAACTAGTGAGCTTTGTATTTTATCTGTCTCATTATTAACATTTTGAACAAAACCAGTATCATCCCTCTATGTTTCCATTTTTTATGTCTGCATATATACATATGTAAGCTATTGTTATGTCTACATGTTAATGTCTATACATGCATTTGTGTATTGTATACATGGTACCAAATTGGCTTATAAATAATGCACACTGATTAAGTGGATAAGTGTAGATGCTTTTCAAGTTCATGTGACTTTAGTTTTTAAAATTGTCGATAAAATAGCGTGTTTTCAAAATTTGATTTAAAACTTTTTACCTAGATTTATCTTTTGATCAGCACAAATTTATACAGTCTCTGATGTTTTAAGATCATAAAATTGGTACTTTCATGGTATATTTGATACTTGCATAATTTGTTTATAAACTAAAATCTCTAAGAGAACTGGCTGCTGGGCTTTCCCCAAAGCCTTGAACATTTCTTGTTGTTAGCACGTCTTTGGTTTTAAGCCTCTGAATTCTGGGGTCTAAACAGATAGTGATGGTGGGGCCAAAGGACACAATGTGCCCACAGCACATGGGCCACCAGCTGCAGGACAGAACTCAATATGGTCTCTTCCTTATCTCAGCTCTGCCTGCTGGCAATGCTGGGAGGGACAGTATCCTTTAGCCATTATCATTGTGAACTCTGTTCTTTGCCTTGGGCTCCACATTGGCCACCCTGAATGCCACATGAATACTTGGAACCCAGGACAGCTAGAGAAAGGGGACCTACATCCAATATCTTGAAGGCCTTAGTTAGTACTGATTGATAAAGGTATAGCTTGGTATAAGTAAATTAGACAAATGTGAATGGGTTAAATACTTACAAATGGAATCATCATGGTTTCAAAAATTCTTTTCAGTAATTTGAAATCTTAAAGTCATGTTGTATTGATAAGTTAAAATACTGAAACATTAGTTACTATACATAAGTCTAAGTTTATATACTTTGATGTTTTTATGCCATATATAAAAAACACTAAATATATTTGAATCTGTTAAAAAAGGTTTAAACATGTCTTTTCAGAAATTAGAAATGGCTTTTATCTACAAATATTAATATAAAACAGCTCAAAATTGCTTGCTTCTTGGGTTTTTCACTGGAAATTAGGGTTATTAAGAGTTAACTGTAGTTAATATACATAATTCAAACTATTAAGTATAAGAAGATTTTTATATAGAGAATGTTTAAAGAAAGTACAATGTGAGGAAAGTAAATATGTTTTTGGTGAAGGTTGTAGAAGGCATGAAGATGTATTATGATTTTGTTAAAAGAAAAATAAATTGTCTAGTTTGAAGATATTTGGAGGGCATTTCAAGTTAGAAGAGTGAAAGGATATGTTATAGGCATGACTAAGTGGATATACTTAAAAAAGTGTAAGAGAATATAACAAGTTTGCAATAACCTTGTGAGGTCAAAATAAACTGAGATTGGATAGATTTGTTTATAAGTTTTTATGAAGATTGGCTGTGATATTAACAGCATACTGGTACAAAAGTAAAATTTGGTTTCCTTCTTCTAATTCTTTATTTTTATTTCTTATCAACATACAATGTAGTAGATTTTCGTGTCCCTTTACAAATTCCTCCCTCCCCCTCTCTTTTCCCAGTCCCACCCATCAACATAATATCTGTTCACTTGTCTTAAGAAGTTCACAGAATTGTTTTTTTTTTTTTTTCCTTTTTGTCTTTTTTCGTGACCGGCAACGGATCGCAACCCTCGGTGTTGCGCCCGCACCTCGCTCAGCCAGTGAGCAGCCAGTCTGTATGTGGGATCTGAACCCTCGGGGGGAGCGCCGCTGCACTCCAAAGCGGTGCACAGTAGCAGTGCGCCACCGGGCCGGCCCGAGTTCACAGAATTGTGATTGTTGTGTCTTCTTCCCCAACCCCCATTTGTTTGTGTATTTAATTATTTATTTTTAGATCCCACAATTAAGTGAGAACATGTGGTATTTATCTTTCTGTGCCTGACTTATTTCACTTAATATAATTTTTTCTAAGTCCATCCATATTGCTAAGAATGGCAGTATTTCATTCTTTTTTATGGAGTAGAATTCTATTGTGTAGATATACCATATTTTGTGTATCCACTCAGCTGATGATGGACATTTGCTCTAGTTCCAACTCTTGACTGTTGTAAACAGTGCTGCAATAAACACTGGAGTATAGGTATCCCTTCAACATGATGAGTTCCATTCCTCTGAGTATGTTCCCAGCAGTGGAATATGTGGGTCATATGGTAGATAAATCCATAATTGTTTGAGGAAACTCCAAACCATTTTCCATAAAGGCTGCACCATTTTGCAGTCCTACCAAAAGTGTAGGAGGGTTACTTTTTCTCTACAACCTCCCCAGTATTTATCATTCTCAGTCTTTTGGATATTAGCCATGCGAACTGGAGTGAAATGGTATCTCAGTTTGATTTGGATTTCATGAATGCTGAGTAATGTTGAGCATTTATTCATGTGTCTGTTGGCCATTCGTATATCTTTCTTTCAGAAATGCATATGCAGTTCCTTTGCCCACTTTTTAATTGGGTTACTTGTTTTTTATGTTGTTGTAAAATTGCTTAAGTTCCTTGTATATTCGGATATTAATCCTTTGTCAGATGTACATTTTGCAAATATTTTCTCCCATTCTGTTGGTTGTCTTTTAACTCTGTTCATTGTTTCTTTTGCTGTGCAGAAGCTTTTCAGTTTGATGTAATCCTATTTGTTTATTTTTCCTTTGGTTGTCTGTGCTTTGGGGGTCATATTCATGAAGTCTGTAACCAATCCGACTTCTTGGAGTATTTCCCCTATGTTTTCTTTAGGGAGTTTTATTGTTTCAGCGTGCATATTTAATTCCTTAATCCATTTTGAGTTGATTTTGGTATATGGTAAGAGGTACAGGTCTAGTTTCATTCTCCTGCATATGGATACCCAGTTTTCCCAGCACCATTTGATGAACAGACAGTCTTTTCCCCAGTGTGTAGACTTGGTGCCTTTGTCAAAAATCAGATAGCTGTAGGTGTATGGGTTGATTTCTGAATTCTCTATTCTATTCCATTAATCCGTGTGTCTGTTTTTATGCCAGTACCATGCTGTTTTGCTTATTACAGCTTTCTAGAATCGTTTAAAGTCTGGTAGTGTTATGCAACAGCTTTTTTTTTTCTCGGAATTGCTTTGGCAATTTGTGGTCTTTTGTTATTGCATATAAATGTTAGGATAGTTTTTTTCCATTTCAGAAAAAAAAATGTCATTGGAGTTTTGATGAAGATTGCATTGAATTTGTAGATTACTTTGAGTAGTATGGACATTTTCACAATGTTAATTCTTCCAATCCAAGAGCATGGGATATCTTTCCATCTTTTTGTATCCTCTTTACTTTCTCTCAACAGTGGTTTGTAGTTCTCATTGTAAAGATTTTTCATGTCCTTGGTTAACTTTATTCATAAGTATTTTATTTTTTGTGGTGCCTATTGTAAATATGCTAGTTTTCTTGATTTCTTTTTCTGCATGTTCACTGTTGGAGTATAGTAATGCTACTGTTTTTTGTGTATTGTTTTTGTATCCTGCAACTTTGCTGAAATCATTTATCAACTCTAAGAGTTTTTTTTGTAGAGGCTTTAGGCTGTTCAATACACAGGATCTTGTCATCTGCAAACAGGGAGATGACATTGTCATTTGCCAATCTGGATGCCCTTTATTTCCTTTTTTTCTCTGATTGCTCTGGCTAGTACTTCCAACACTATGTTGAATAGGAGTGGTGAGCATGGGCATCCTTGTCTAGTTCCTGTTCTTAAGGAAAAAGCTTTCAGTTATTTCCTATTCAGGATGATATTGGCAGTGGGCTTATCATCTATGGCTTTAATTATGTTAGGATACTTTCTGTCATACCTAACTTGTAGAGAGCCTTTATAATGAATGAATGGTGAATTTTGTCAAATGCTTTTTTGGCATCTATAGAGATGATCACATGGTCTTTGTCTTTGATTTTATTAATGTGATGTACCACATATATTGATTTACAAATGTTGAACTAAACTTGCATCCTTGGGATGAATCCCACTTGATCATGCTGTATAATTTTGTGTATGTGTTGCTGTATTCTGTAGGCTAATATTTTATTGAGGATTTTTGTTTCTATATTCATCAAGGATATTGGCCTGTAGTTTTCTTTCTTTTGTAGTATCTTAGTCTGGTTTCAGTATCAGGGTGATGTTGCTTCACAGAATGAGTTTGGAAGAATGGCCTCTGTTTCAATCATTTGGAATAGTTTGTAGAGAATTGGTATCAATTCTTCTTTGAAGGTTTGGTAGAATTCTGCAGTGAACTATCTGGTCCTGGGCTTTTCTTTGTTGGGAGCCTTCTGATAACAGCCTCAATCTCTTTTATTGAGATTTTATATTGTCTGTTCAGATTTTCTACATCATCCTGGCTCAGTTTTGGTAGTTTGTGTGTGCCAAGAAATTTATCCATTTCCTCCAGATTTTCAAATTTGTTGGCATATAGTTCATTATAGTTGTCTCTAATGATTTTTTGTATTTCTGAGGTATTAGTTGTAATATCACCATTTTCATTTATGATTTTTGTTACTTGGGTCTTCTCTCTTCTTTTTTTGTTAGCCTTTCTAATGGTTTGTCAATTTTATTTATCTGTTCAAAAAAGCAACTTTGTGATTCATTGATCTTTTGTATCATTTTTGGGGTTTCTATTTCATTAAGTTCTGCTCTGATCTTAATGATTTCTTACCATCTGCTAACTTCGGGTTTGGATTGTTCTTGTTTTTCTAGTTCTTTAAGGTGAAGTATTAGGTTGTTTTCTTGCCATCTTTCCATTCTTCTGAAGTAAACATCTAGTGTGATAAATTTCCCCCTTAGTGCTGCTTTTGCAGTATCCCACAGGTTTTGTTATGATGTGTCATTTATTTTAATTGGTTTCAATACATTTTTTGATTTCTTGTTTAATTTTTCTTGGACCTACATGTCATTAAGTAGAATGTTGTTTAATTTCCATGTGTTTGTATAGTTTTCAGAGTTTTGTTATTGATTTCTAATTTTAATCCATTGTGATGTGAAAAAATACATGGGATAATTCCAATTTTTCTGAATTTGTTGAGGCTTGACCTAATATGTTGATCTAACATGTGATCAATCCTGCAGAATGTTCCAAGTGCTGATGAGAAGAACAAATATTCTAAGGTTCTTGGATGGAATATTCTGTAGATATCCACCAAGTCCAATTGGTCTACAGTGTTGTTTATATCTTGTGTTTCTCTGCTGTTTCTTTGCCTAGATTATCCATCCAATATGAGAGAGTGGTGTTCAGGTCCCCTGCTATTATGGTATTAGTGTCTATCTCATTCTTTAGGTCTAATAGTGTTTGCTTTATAAATCTGGCTGCTCTGACATTGGGTGTGTATATATTTATGATTGTTATGTCTTCTTGATGGATAAATCCTTTTATCGTTACATAGTGGCCTTCTTTATCTCTTTTTATTGTTTTTAGTTTAAAGTCTATTCTTTGAGATATAAGAATAGCTACTCTGGCTCGTTTTTCATTTCTATATGCATGGTATATCTTTTCTCATCCTTTCCCTAAGTCTATGTGTGTCTTTACAGGTGAGATGAGTGTCTTGAAGGCAGCATATAGTTGGGTCCACCTTTTTAATCCAGTCAGTCAGTCTGTGTATTTTGAGTGTGGAGTTTAATCCTTTTACATTGAGAGTTGTAATTGAAAAGTGCTGATTTACTCCTAGCATTTTATCGATTTTTGTTTGGGTGCCTTAAGTGTCTTTTGTTCCTTTCTTTCTTTTTTTTTTTTTTTCTTTGTCCTTTTTTTTTTGAGACCAGCTGCACCACGCTCAGCCAGTGAGCGCTGTGAGGGCACCGGTCATCCCCATGTAGGATCCGAACCCGCAGCAGGAGCGCTGCTGCGCTCCCAGTGCCACACTCTCCCGAGTGTGCCACGGGCTCGGCCCCTGTTCCTTTCTTTCTGATTTACTTTTCATCTTCTGTGTTTTTTAGTTTCTTGGGACATAGATAAACTTTTTTTCTCTTTATTGTTAGCATTTTTATTTTACTCAATGGTTTTGTTTTTTCTTGAGTATTTATGGTAGTGGTGGTTGTTTTTCAGGTACCGAACCCAGTACTCCTTTGAGAATTTCTTGTAAGGGTGGTGATGTGGTAGTGAGCTCCCACAGTTTTTGTTCATCTGAGAAATATATTATTTGTCCTTCATTTCAGAAGGATAAGCTTGCTGGGTAAAGTATTCTTGGCTGGCAATCTTTGTCTTTTAGTGTTTTGAATATATCATCTCATTCTTTTCTTGCTTTTAGGGTTTCTGATGAAAAGTCTGATGTTAGTCTGATTGGTGCCCCCTATAGGTGACTTAATGCTTCTCTTGCAGCTTTTAAGATTCTCTCTTCGAGTTTTGCCAGTCTGACTATAAGAAATCTTGAAGAGGACCTTTTGGGGTCGAATATGGTTGTGGATCTTTGAGCCTCCTGAATCTGAAGATCTGTGTTTTTCGCTATACCTGGGAAGTTTTCTGCCATTATTTCATTGAGTATGTTTTCAATGCCATTACGTTTTTCCTCCCCTTCTGGAACACCCATGATTTGGATATTTGAGTGCTTAATCTTGTCTGTTACCACTCTTAGATTGTCTTCAGTGTTTTTGATACTTTTTTCCTCTTATTTTGTCCACCTGTGTTATTTCAAGCAGGCCATCTTCAAGGTCATAAATTCTCTCTTCTGCTTGTTCTAGCCTGCTGGTTAAACTCTCTGTTGTGTTTTTTATTTCACTGAATGATTTCTTCAGCTCCACAAGCTCGGTTACATTCTTTTTCAGGGCATTTATTTCTTTGTACATTTCTTCTTTCAGGTCCTCTATACTTTTTTTCATTTCATTGTGCTGTATAACTGAGTTTTCTTGTATCTCATTTAGTTTCCTTAGAATTGTTTCTCGAAATTCCTTGTCAGTCATTTCAAGGGCTTCCTGTTCTATAGGATCTAGGGCTTGAGAGTTATTATTACCCTTTGGTGGTGCTGTATTTTTTTGGTCTTTCATATTTCTGGTATCTTTCCTTTGGTGTTTAGTCATTGTGGCAGGGGAATTCACAGTCCACTTGTTCGACCCTGATGTCTGGCTAGGATCCTGCAAGGGACTGCCAATTTGGCATGGCTGACTTGCTGCCTATGAGAGGGAGGATCAGGTCTCTCTGGGCTGTGGAGACTGGCCTGGGCTAGGAGTCCCGTGGCAACCCCCACCTGGTGCAGTATGGGTGCCTCAGGGCACATGGGCCTAGCAGCTCTCAGGCCTCTCTGGGGGCCTTTCTGTGGGGGACACACACTGGCCTGGGCTGAGAGTCCCGTGGCAGGACCTAACTGCTCTGGTGCGGGTACCTGGTTTCCTTCTTTTAAATAACATTTTCATGTAATATTAATAACAGATAATAAATGATTTGTTCACCTTTTGAGTAAACTGCAAAAAGGTAAATAATAAATAGTAGATATTTTCCATAAAATTCATGGAGACCCCAACCCGGTGTGTACCTCCTCCCTGCCATGGAAGATTGCTGCCTCATGATTTTAACTGCTGCCAGAAACCTTTGGAACTACTTAGTACACCAAGTTTTTGGCTGGGAAACCATACATATCTATTCAGTGGGAATGTCCATGGCTCAGGCTGGGCTTTGTTTAATCTGCTCTCATAAGTGGACTCCCCACTTTTTAGGTCATGGGGTTCCCCATTGCCACCTTATTTCAATATTACTATACCATCCTAGATGGTGTGGAATTATAGTCCCCCAGTTCAAATATTCCCCCCATGTATTTAATTCCCTCCAGCACCACCACACAGATAACTATTTTTATTAGTGGTCCTGGACCCAAAAATCTCTACTACCCCAGGAACCCCCACACCCTGTGCCCCTTACTTTCAATGTTCTCCTAAAATCTTTGGTAGAAGTGTTAACTGGCAGTTAGCCTGTTTTGTCTCCTATGAAGACACTAGGTCAAGGGGTTTACATCCTAGTCCCAAGCCTACCCTTATTGTTGGGTACCAGCTTTGTCATGAGAGAAAAGAGTCTACGGGGAGGGATACCCCTATGGGACACCTAGGGTTGAAAGGGTGGAGCACTGACCACCTCCAACTTGGAGCTATCCAAGGACAAAATGGCCACATCAGAGAGAGACACCTTCCAATGGGCCCCAGTTGTAGATGGCTGATGGACACTTGCCCATCTACTTGAACGGAGAGCATACTAGGAGAACACTTGTTCCTCAGTGATTGACTCTTCTTTCATTGTTTTTTTCTGGCTCTCTTTTTCTCATGCCTGTAGGAGACAAGATGGGAAATATTCCATCAATCCCCAAATAGGCAATTTTGGAGTGCATTCTAAAGAACTGGAGCTACTTTAAGTTAGGTAGTTTTTTTAAAACAAAAGAAAAAGCTCATATTTTTCTACAAGGTCGCTTGGCCCCAATATAAGCCCGATGATAGAATACAGTGGACCTAAAATGGCTCTCTAAATTACAACAGCATCCTACAATTGAGTATTCCTCCCCTTAAGATAGAGAAACACCTATCATGAACAGCATATAAACCCTCCCCCTAAGAATCTGGGGACACTCCTCATTCATGGGAGATGCCCCTGCATGCTTCTATGCCTACTTTAGCTTTGTAATAAAGTCCTGTTGTTTGAATGTTCCGTCTGTCTTTCCTGCTTTCCTTTTCTTTCACTAACTGCTGCAATGCAGATTTCACTCAGTCCCATGAGTGATTTTTCTCTGTGGTTTGACCAAGAACCTGTATCTGCCATCTGGTAACAACTTGAAGTGCCATTGAAGTGTTAGAAATGGAAGAAGTTGAGGATCATATTTAATCAGTGAACCGGAAAAAAACTGAAACTTAATCTATAATAAGAGGATATAGAAAGAGTATGACCAGGAATGTAAGGAAGATGAAGATGTAATAATAAACAAGAATGGTGGTCAAGGTACAATATTAAAGAAAATGAATGGAAAAGAACATTAATATTTATTGAACACTTATAGGCATTATGATTTTCATATTATACATTTACATTTCAGCCTAATAATAGGACCTTTGAAATTCATATTATCATTAGACATTTTTGGAGTTACCAACTATGTGATGTTGGGGTGTACAAAGCCGTGACCCCAAAATATGGTGCTTTGACATGCTGGAATAAAGAAGCAGCCTCAAAATTTCTCTAACTCTTCCCTTAGGCTTTCCTGACCCCAGTGTCTCAAAACACAAGATGAAAACATTTCCTTACCTGCCTAATGTCCAGACCCACCAGAGAAGAAAACAATTACCTTACTTATTTCTACTCCTTACCCTCAGTTTTCATTAACTTAATTCACATCACATGAAGGAAGACTGGAGCCTGTCAATACACCTGAGCAAACTTTTGTCACAAATCATTGTCATCTATTTAGGTCCCATTCAGTATTTTGAAGAGAATCATTTGCCAGTCATTTTCTGTTCTGTGGGCCTGACAGACTTTATTCCAAGCAATTGTATGTTCTCTAGGCCCATTGTACTCCCCTTAGGAATCATTTACTCATACACCCCCATTTCTCCTTTCCCTAAGAAGATGTGTATATAGGCTCTGTATCCCACTGGAAAATTGGGAAATTACTCTCTTGGGATTCCCCATGCATTTCCCCTTTATAGCACATTAAAATAATAAAATTTGTTATGCCTTTTCTTCATATTGACCTAAATTTTTCAGTGATTTTTATTAATAATTCTTCAGGGGTAAAGAGAAAGTTGTCTCTTGGCCCCTAGAGTAGCTTTGGGCAAATGAGCATTATTATTGAGCCGAGGATTCTTCATCTTAGCAGATTCTTCATAGAATCATTGTTATTGTGTGACTGTCATTGCTCTAATTTCATAGATGAAATAATTTCATGTGTGTAAAGATGTAGTACACAGTCTGAAAAACTGCCCAATATAGCTTAAGTATTACTAAAATTATCATATTATCACTATATATACTATCATAATTTCAAAGTTTATGTTCATTTTTTCATTTCAATACCGTCTCAAATCAAAAAAATAAATTATCTTTCACGTAGAGAATTATTCTCCATTGTTCACTCAGTTCCACTCAAAAAGAGATGAGTTTAAGTTTTTTATATTTAATCTCTTTCTTTTAATCAGTCTCAAGCAAGTCATTTTTAGCTTTCCAGTGGAGATACTTTCACTTACCTGCCTCCTCCATCTCATAGATATATTTTAAGGTTAAATGTACCCTGTTCTTTGATATCCTCAGGCAATTAACTATACATAAACAAGTAGTAAGATGTCATTTGCTACTAGACAATTTTTTATTCTTAGTGTTTTCTAATGTAGGTATTTGATGATGAAGAGTTAATTATACTCTTCTCCATTTGGGATCCCTGGGGCCCCATAATATCCAGAAAACAGCTCTCTCAGCATCATAACAATGATAACAATAGAAGAGATGGGTGAGATCATTAACTCAACTCCTGGAAGCATAAACAACTCTACTTTATACTAGGTCTTGCTTGTTTTGCAGTGTAAATAAAACATATGTAACAAATGGGACAACACCCATGTATCTTTTTAAAAAATATAGTCGTGTTTGTGTGTTACTTTTACTTGTTTCTTTAATGACTTAGTTTTCCTGTCATCATGGTTTTATCATAATGGTATGGTTTTATCTGAATTTTTAAATAGGAGATTAAAAAATAGACAATATCCTATAGGGTTGGTTGTTAAGACTCATTGGCTGGAAGTTTCCTATTTTGTCAGTCCAAAAGCATGTCACGTTTAGCAAGATGTAGAAATGACCATTTATGGAGTATATGGGGCCAAGTTCTCACAAGAAACTTTTGGGTAATTTACATAGATTGTGTACATTTCTTTGCCATTATGTCCTCATCTGTAGAATGAGAATAATTTTATTTTTCATTGTATTGACTAGTTGGGAGAATTAGATGAGTAAAGCACTTAGAACAATCCGTGACACATAGCAAAGATCAATAAAATATTAATTATTATTGCTATTGTTTATCTTTAACATAATTTTTAACATAGACATTATTTATTCTTATTTTACAGAAGGACAAGCTGTGGCTTGGAGAAGTTATAAGCATTTCACAAAGTTAAACAGCCTAGAAATAGTGAATTCAAAAATCAAAACCAGTATTATTAGACTTTATAGACAATCCTTTTTCTTTTTTCTTTTTCATTAATTAGTTCATTTTTTAAAATTCAGTATGAAAGGATTTGCCACTGACAACAACTTTAGCCAAATCATAGAGATTTTAGCATTTTCAGTTTTTATTATTCACTAAATAATTTGTGTTTGATTATATAATGACTTTTCTGACCCAATAGATTATTTTAAGAAAATATGTTTGGTTTTGCTTTTAATTTTCTAATCAATTGTATGTGGAAACAATTTTTACTTAGACTCTCTATGATAAATTGTTCATCTAGAGAACGCAAACATCATGATTTCTACATTTAGATTTGATTGTGATTTTCTTGTGCCAGTAAATGAGCATTTATTTCAAGCTGTACCATCTATTGGTAGTATAAGCATAAGTGTATATTTACTACAAGCGAATTTAATATCATTATATTTTAAAATTTTTAAAGCTTTTTAAAAATGTAATCTGTTAGATTAATATTGCATAAGATCTCTCTCTACATTTATGTTTCTATCCATTTCTTTTAGAATTTTTAACAATAGACTCTCTCTCTCTGATTTCTCAGCTTCCACTATCTTACAATGTTCGAACCCTGAGTCACTGTCGCCACCACCAGATGGACTTTGGACTTCCCAGCCTCAGAAACTGACATTATTGGAAAAAATTATTATCTAATCAAGACCATACTGGAATGTCATATTTGATAAAAATGTATGTTGTAAAATATGACCAGACAGTTTTAAGGAACTAAGGATTAACTTCATGGAGCCAATGCCTACAAAGCCATCTTGGGAAAACCAGTCTGGTTCTTGGCTTACAGTATTTCCAGACGTACAAGACCTGAAAACATCCTGTGAGCTGAAAAACTAGATGACTTAATATAAACTTTAAAGGAATTATCACCAAAGCAGATCATATAAACTTTGGACCTGAAGCTTCTGCTGTGTGGGCTACCCAAAAAAGTACATCAGGACCCCACCCCCAGCCTGGGTGAGTAGCCGCCGACCAGAGAGGTGCACCCCAGAGAGGCCCAAGTCTCACATCGACCACACACCCTGAGGAACAAGAGCCACTGACCATGTAGGCATCGCCACCGCCAGACCACACTCCAACCCGGGTGAGTGGGTGCTGATGAGAGATGCTTGTACCTTCCATCCACAGGCACTAAGGCAGCTGTCCCAAATTGGCAGGATCCTTGCCAGACCATACTGTTGAAGCAGTGGACCATGTAATCCCTTGCCACAATGACTAAACACCAAAGGAAAGATACCAGAAATATGAAAAATCAAGAAAGTACACCACCAAAGGGTAATAACTCTCAAGCACTAGATTCTATAGAATAAGAGGCCCTTGAAATGTCTGACAAGGAATTTTGAGTGATAAATCTAGGGAACTAAATGAGATACAAGAAAACTCAGCTAGACAACATGATGAAATGAGGAAAAGTACACATGACCTGAAAGAAGAAATGTACAAGGAAATCAATGCCCTGAAAAGGAATGTAGCAGAGCTTGCCGAGCTGAAGAATTCATTCAATGAAATAAAAAGCACAACAGAGAGTTTAACCAGTAAGCTCGCAGAAGCAGAAGAGAGAACTACTGACCTTGAAGATAGGCTGTTTAAATTAAAACAGGCAGATAAAAAATAGAAAAAAGAATTTGAAACATCAAAGAAAACCTAAGAGAGATATCAGACAACCTTAAGTGTTGAAATATCTGAGTCATCGGTATTCCAGAAGGGGAGGAAAAAGGAGATTGCATTGAAAACATATTCAACAAAATAGTGGCAGAAAACTTCCCAGGTATAGCAAAAGACGCAGATCTTCAGATTCAGGAAGCTCAAAGATCCCCAAACATATTCAACCCAAAAAGGTCCTCTTGCAGACGTGTTATAGTCTAATTGGCAAAACTCAAAGACAGAGAATCTTAAAAGTAGCAAAAGAGAAGCTTCAAGTCACCTATAAGGGAGACCCAATCGGACTAACATCAGACATTTCATCACAAACCCTAAAAGCCAGAAAGGATTGAGATGATATATTGAAAATACTAAAAGACAGAGATTGCGACCCAAGAAGACTTTACTCCAAAAGGTTATCCTTCCAAAATGAAGGGCAAATAGTACATTTATCATACAAACAAAAACTGCAGGAGCTCACTACCATGTGACCAACCTTACAAGAAATTCTCAAGGGAGTACCAGGTTTGGTACCTGAAAAACAACCACCACTACCATAAATACTCAAGAAAAAACAAAACCATTGAGTAAAATAAAAATGCTAACAATAAAGAGAAAAAAAAGTTTATCTATGCCCCAAGAAACTAAAAAACACAGAAGACGAACAGTAAATCAGAAAGAAAGGAACAAAAGACACTTAAGACATCCAAACAAAAATCAGTAAGATGCTAGGAGTAAATCAACACTTTTCAGTAACAACTCTCAGTGTAAAAGGATTAAACTCCCCACTCAAAAGACACAGACTGACTGACGGGATTAAAAAGGTGGACCCAACTATATACTGCCTTCAAGAGACTCACCTCACCTATAAAGACACACACATAGACTAAAAGAGAAAGGATGGAAAAAGACATACCATGCAAATAGAAATGAAAAACTAGCCAGAGAATCTTAAAAGTTGCAAAAAATAGACTTTAAACTAAAAACCATAAAAAGAGATAAAGAGGACCACTACATAATCATAAAAGGATTCATCCCTGAAGAAGACATAACAATCATAAATATATACACACCCAATGTCGGAGCAGCCAGATTTATAAAACAAACTCCATTACACCTAGAGAAAGAGATAGACACTAATACCATAATAGCAGGGGACCTGAACACCTAACTATCAATATTGGACAGGTCATCTAGGCAAAGAATCAGCAGAGAAACACAAGAGCTAAACAACACTCTAGACCAATTGGGCTTGGTGGATATCTCCAAAACATTCCATCCAAGAACCTTGGAATATTCATTCTTCTCATCAGCACATAGATCATTCTCCAGGATAGATCACATGTTAGGTCACAAATCAAGTCTCAACAAATTAAAAAAATATTGGAATTATCCCATGTATTTTTTCACATCACAATGGATTAAAATTAGAAATCAATAACAAATGAAATTCTAGAAATTATGCAAACCCATGGAAATTTAACAACATTCTACTTAATGACATATGGGTCCAAGAAGAAATCAAACTAGAAATCAAAAAATTTATTGAAACTGATGAAAATAATGATACATCACACCAAACCTGTGGGATACTGCAAAAGCAGTACTAAGGGGAAATTTATCACATTAAATGCGTACTTCAGAAAAATGGAAAAATGGCAAGAAAACCACCTAACACTTCACCTTAGAGAACTAGAAAAACAAGAATAATCCAAACCCAAAATTAGCTGATGGAAAGAAATCATGAAGATCAGAGCAGAACTTAATGAAATTGAAACCCAAAAAGCAATATAAAAGATCAATGAATCAAAAAGTTGGCTTTATAAAAAGATAAATAAAATTGCCAAACCATTAGCACACCTAACTAAAGAAAGAAGAGAGAAGACCCAAATAACAAAAATTAGAAATGAGAAAGGTGATATTACAACTGATACCTCAGAAATACAAGAAATCATTAGAGACTACTATAAACAATTATATGCTAACACATTTGAAAATCTGGAGGAAATGGATAAATTTCTTGGCACACACAAACTACCAAAACTAAGCCAAGATGATGCAGATAATCTGAACAGACCAATAACAATAAAAGAGAATGAAGCTCTTTTCAGAAGGCTCCTAACAAAAAAAGCCCAGGACCAGATGGTTTCATAGCAGAATTCTACCACATTCAAAGAGGAATTGACACAAAGTCTCTACAAACTATTCCAAAAGATTGAAATAGAGGCAATTTTTCCAAACTCAATCTAGAAAGCAAACATCACCCTGATACCAAAACCAGATAAAAATACAACAAAAAAGAAAACTACAGGCCTATATCCTTGATGAATATAGATGCAAAATACCTCAATAAAATACTAGCTAACAGAATACAGCAACACATATGCAAAATTATGCACCATGATCAAGTAGGATTCGTCCCAGTGATGCAAGGTTGGTTCAACATATGCAAATCAATAAATGTGATAAATCATATTAATAAAATCAAACAAAAGGACCATATGATCATCTCTTCAGATGCTGTAAAAGCATTTGACAGAATTAAACACTTGTTAATGATAAAGACTCTCTACAAGTTAGGTATAGACATAATTAAAGCCATATATGATAAACCCACTGCCAATATCATTCTGAATGGGGAAAAGCTGAAAACTTTTCCCTTAAGAACAGGAACTAGACAAGGATGCCCACTCTCAACACTCCTATTCAACACAGTGTTGGAAGTACTACCCAGAGCAATTAGAGAAGAGAAGGAAATAAAGAGCATCCACATTGGAAAAGATGAAGTCAAACTGTTCCTGTTTGCAGATGACATGATCCTATATATTGAACAGCCTAAAGCCTCTACAAAAAAACTCTTAGAGTTGATAAATGATTTCAGCAAAGTAGCAGGATGCAAAATCAACACACAAAAATCAGTAGCATCTCTGTACTCCAACAGTAAACATGCAAAAAGAGAAATCAAGAACGCTAGCACATTTGTAATAGCCATCACAAAAATAAAATCCTTAGGAATAGAGTTAAACAAGGATGTGAAAAATCTCTGTAATGAGAACTACAAATGACTGCTGCGAGAAATTAAAGAGGACACAAGAAGATGGAAAGATATCCCATGCTCTTGGATTGGAAGAATCAGCATTGTGAAAATGTCCATACTCCCCAAAGTAATCTACAAATTCAATGTAATCCCCATCAAAATTCCACTGACATTTTTCTCAGAAATGGAAAAAACTATCCAGGCATTTATATGGAATAACAAAACACCACGCATAGCCAAAGCAATTCTGAGAAAAAAAAGTAAAGCTTGAGGCATAACACTACCTGACTTTAAACTATACTACAAATCTATAATAACCAAAACAGCATGGAACTGGCATAAAAACAGACACAATGATCAATGGAATAGAAGAGAGAATCCAGAAATCAACCCACACACCTACAGCCATCCGATCTTTGACAAAGGCACCAATCCTATACACTGGGGAAGAGACTGCCTCTTCAGCAAATGGTCCTGGGATAACTAGATATCCAAATGCCGGAGAATGAAACTAGACCCATACCTCTCCCCATATACCAAAGTCAACTCAAAGTGGATTAAACAATTATATATACACTCTGAAACAATAAAACTTCTTAAAGAAAACGTAGGAGAAACACTGCAGAAAGCAGAACTGGGCACAGATTTCATTAATATGATGCCAAAAAGCACGGGCAACCAAAGGAAAAATAAACAAATGGGATTATATCAACCTAAAAAGCTTCTGCACAGCAAAAGAGACAATTAACAGAGTTAAAAGACAACCAACGGGGTAGGAGAAAATATTTGCAAAATATACATCTGACAAAGGATTAATATCCAGAATATACAAAGAACTGAAACAACTTTACAACAAAAAAAACAAGTAACCCATTTTAAAAAATGGGCAAAGTAGCTAAATAGGCATTTCTCAAAGAAAGATATATGAATGGCCAACAGACAGATGAAAAAATGCTCAACATTACTCAGCATTTGGGAAATGCAAATCAAATCCAGCCTGAAATACCATCTCACCGCAGTTAGGATGGCTAATATCCAAAAGACTGTGAATGATAAATGTGGGCAAGGTTGCAGAGAAAAGGAACTCTCATATACTGTTGGTGGGACTGCAAAATGGTGCAACCTCTATGGAAAATGGTATGGAGGTTCCTCAGACAATTGCAGATAGATCTACCATATGACTCAGCTATCCCACTGCTGGGAATATACCCAGAGGAATGGAATTCAGGTCAAAGGTATACCTGTTTTCCAATGTTCATTGCAGCACTATTTACAATAGGTAAGAGTTGGAACCAGCCCAAATGTCCATCACCAGATTAGTGGATACAGAAACTGTGGTATATCTATACAATGGAATACTACTCTGCTATAAAAAAGAATGAAATACCGCCATTTGCAGCAACATGGATGGACCTAGAGAGAATCATATTAAGTGAAACGAGTTAGGCACAGAAAGAGAAATACCACATGTTCTCACTTATTTGTGGGAGCTAAAAATAAATAAATACACAAATAAACTGGGGGAAAGAGAAGAAGACACAATAATTACAATTCCTTGAAGTTGATACGACAAGCAAACAGATATGAGAGGAGAGGGGGAGCAGGGAGGGAGGGTTTGGTAATGGGCCACAATAATCAACCACATTGTATATTGACAAAATAAAATAAAATTTAAAAAAATTATAGGTGAGAAATAAGTCAGCTGAATAAATCTAATAAATAAATAAATAAAATGTAAGGCCTGTATAAAATTTAACAAATAAATAAAATTAAATTAAATTATAAAAAGTTTTTAACCATACATATTTTACTTTTTAATTTTTTACCATATAGTGACCTTTCTGTCACTCAACACTTTCTGTTTTGAATACTATCTTTGGAGGCAATCATGTTGTCATCTTTTGGGGGAGCCTGTATCTTTTATATGTGTATACATATATAAATATATATATTTTTATATATATTTTATATATATATATATAAAATTGTGTGCATGTGTGCATATGTATGCATACATATACTCATATATATATACATTCTCTATTTTTATCTTTAAACAAATCTGAGAATAATTATTATTTTTTAAAATATTTTTCTTTTTTCTTTGACTGTCTACAACTTCTATGAGTACTTTAACTTTTATAATGAGAGGTTTTTTTTAAGTATAGGGTAGAAAATTTAGTTTCTTTCAGAAATAAGCATGTTTAGATGGGCCAAAAGTATTGATAATTTCTGCAAACCTGAGGAGAAAACCGGAGTTTGGGTTAGAGTTAAATCCACATTTCCAAGACCAAAGTGACCTATGGTGGGTTGAATCAGACCAAAGAAAATTAACTGGGCCATGCAGCTCTTCAGACCCTTTTAGATAAAACTTTTCCCAGACAATACATTTTTCTTCACTAGGAAATATTAATGTTATCTCCACTTTTTTTCTCTGAAACTTATTCTCAGGATGTGGTGAAATAAGATGGGCTGACATAAATGCATTGTAAAGATTGATAAAACTGCCCTTCAATTCTTCATAAATTATATGGCTGCCTACTGTAACCACTGGCTCATGATAGACTGAGACATCTTAGATATGGGCTGGGCACATGTCTTTGAGGGTATTTTTCAATTTTATGAAAGTCTTCTGAAAGCTACTTTCTATTATCTTTTGGAATTATTTTGAAAGACTCTTTTAGTATTATTTATACTAAGTTTGAGAACACAAGAGCAAGTTTCTCTTAGATTCAGTGAACAAAGGTGTAAATTTGCTAACATCACAGGGAGAATGAGGAATCTAATTGATATTGAAAAATATTCTCTAACTACCATAGGCTATCGTGAAATACTAAATGAGTCATGAGACAAAAAAAAAAAAAAAAAGAAGAGTTTTATTTTTATCACATGAAACCTCTTTTAATATATGTGGAAATTTATATACCATATGACAGTACAAGGTGGCTTCAACTAAAATAATATTATCCCCATTTTAAGTTGAGGATCCAGTGATTTGAAAGTTCATCATAGCTTTATACATGCTATTAGCTGACAAATGTAAATTTCATTTAAAATAAAAATGTAATTTAAAAAACTTTTAGAACATTGACATAAATTTCAAATACATAAGTTTTCACATATCTGACAAAAATATTTAGGCTGTTATTTAAAAAATAGTGATTGTAAAACATTTATCTATTGAAAACATTTGTAATGACTGATCACAGGCATTAGCCTAAATAGATTAACCTGACATTACAATTACTTTAATTTAAAATATTTGAATTTAAAATGTGTTTTACCTTCTATATTTGTTGTTAAAATATAATATTAAACATTCACGACAGTATTATTAAACAATGGCATCATGTGACTCTTCATTTATCAGGACTTTTTGTACTGATGCAGGTTTCTTAGAATTTTGCTTTGTTATTAAACTGAAGGCAAAAGAGATTATAGTGAGAGTAGAGAGGTGCATGTGAAAAAATAACATAGCTCAAATGCTGTTTTAAAACTATTTAGAATGTAATACACTTTCAGAAATATGAAGAAAACTTCATTGTGGTGGGTTTGATTTAATGATTAAAAACTCAATGTAGTTTAGTGAAAAATATCCCAAATAGTCAAAATATTTTAGAAAAGGAAAATAAAGCAGCCATCAATGACAAATGCATTTACCTAGAGTCTGTACAATGCGCTGTGTCTGGGAATCTGGAAAAGTACACAAAAGCAAACTTGTTAAAATTGTATGCTCGGGTTTTCACATTCCCAAACAGATTTTCTTAGAACTCAGCCTGGTAGTGAACCATGCAAGAATATTCCTTTAAAATAAACAAATGCTGAGAACATGGAAAAATAATAGCCTTTAAAATTACTTTTAGCATTCCAAACCTAAAAAGTACTGGAGCAATCTACCTCAACACAATTTTAAATATGAAAAATCTCACATCTTTAATGTAGGAAATCTGGAGCTAAGAATTCCAATACTTCTCCCTTTTACAGTAAAATATCCATATTAAAAAAATTCCATTTTTTTATTCTCTAATTTTTGAATTGTTGAATTTAGTATTATTCAAAATATGGACAATTTAAAGACAGAGTTGATAAATTACTTACCAGTTACCTGTCTTGAGGAAGTGGAGGTCTAGATTTTGTTTCACAGCAGCTGGTTAATGGAAGTCTCACTCCACATGTTATTTCTGTCAACCAAGATTAATTTGTTTTATTTGATTAGGAAGGCAAAAGATGACATTTATTGAGCTGTATGAAGCTGTTGATTAAGCTATATAAAGTCTGTTACTGTTATTAACATAAAAGGCTTAAGTGAAGGATTTACAGTTGTTACTTGTAGTGGTAGATGGAATGAAACAAAGAGCCCATGAATATATACTAAGTACAGTATTTCGAATTATTTCTATAAAATAATTTTGTTTAGTAAGTGA
The DNA here is from genome assembly GCF_000696425.1 of Galeopterus variegatus. NCBI lineage: Eukaryota > Metazoa > Chordata > Mammalia > Dermoptera > Cynocephalidae > Galeopterus > Galeopterus variegatus. The sequence goes on along the minus strand of NW_007732090.1, from coordinate 1,598 downwards.
GGCCCTATACTTTTACTTTGAGTGCTTATAATTTCAACTGCAGAAGTCAAGCAAAACACAAATACTGTTTCATGGCTCCAGTGCTCCTATTACAAATCTCCGCTTAAAGGTGATTTATCTGTAACTCTATAACTGCATGGGGAAGCTGGACAGGCAAGAGGTTGTTCCCTGTGAAAGAGAAAAGGGAAAAGGAAGTGCAGCCAAGAAAAGATGGAGCATGTTTTGCTTCTTAAAGGACGCCAGTGCCATCCAGAAGCAGGTCCATATATGTATCACCTTTCCTAATTACCTGGCAGGGGTAATAACACCTGTTTCAAAGTAGAAAGAACTGCCTTGAGACTCTTGTAGTTTTGCATGTGACCAAAATATTTTCCACGACATGGTTCCTTTTTGTGTCTCGATTTTGAATCATGCTACTGACAAGAGGCAAAATATTGAAATCTGCAAGTTTATCAATCTGTACAATAATAGAATTTGAAGATGAAACATCTTATTTAACAAAATATGAAGACATAATTATTTTTTATTATTCACCCTCTGTTTTCTTTGGCTTTAGTGGAAAGATCTTAATTAAGATTTTTTCTTATAGTCAGCTTCAGGGAAGAAGACAAGAAACAACCTGAATATCATGCGGCTGTAGAGCTAAGGGAAGGCAAAGCAACTGGAGGCAATCAGATACTTTTACAGATTAGTCTGGAAAACAGGGAATGATGTGTTCTAGTTTGCCTAACCACATGCCTTGCAGCCAGAAAATAATCCTCAAACTTTCGGCATACCCCCACCTCTACGTCTTGCAGGAGATGGGAGATTTATGTTCTAGAAAAATTGCAATTAGGGATTGAGGGTGTAGAGTCACTAGGCATACCTGAGGACAAGGTATTATAATGAAAAGAGGGGAATTAGGTGATTAAGTTCACTTAACTGAGGAATACAGCCCACTTGATTTGACTTCATGAAAAAAGAGCTGGGAAAATAATCAACTTGACTTCACTCTCCCTTCATTCTCAGATCTCCTGCCAAATAGAAACCAGAGGGCCCAGGATTCTAATGATGTAATCCATACACATCAGCCTCCCAGGGCAGAGAACAGGATAGAAGGAGGTGGTGAGTGAGTCTTAAGGACAGTACGTTTATCCAGCACAGTACATTTGAATGATTTTTCAGAGGGTCCACTTTTACAATAATTTTCATTGTTATTCTAAAAGCATTGTCAGTTTGACAGTATCTTAAAAACTTTTTTCTGTGGATAAATATTTATAAAATTAATATTGTTTAGGGATTGATTTTACAAATTTGCAAAATCTGTGCATATATATATATAACACACATGTGTACATGTATTCATATATATTATATAAATGTCACTATACATCCAGCATATAGAGACATAAAAAAAGATTGAAATAAATGGGAAGACATGCCTTAGTCTAAATTTGGATTGTACATGGAACAAAACAATGGATTTTTGAGGGAGGATTATCATATTAGCTAATTTCATCAACACTATCCTGGCTCTGACAAGACTGAATCAAAGTGCAATGTCCCGACCCGCGGGATATTCAACGCAGACCCTGGAGGGGGGAGTGGGAATTGGATGG